>NW_023495275.1:682500-707500 GCF_904425465.1 Colossoma macropomum | reverse complement strand
TTTAATCGAAGCCTGTAAAATTAGGCTTTCATACTCACTCAAACACTCAACTTTTTTTGGTTTGGTGTGAAACCCTCAGTTCTAGAGTCAGAACCGTTCACAGTGGTGGTGATAGGAACCAGACGTCCACCTCTAAAAGCTCCCTCACAGAAAGTTACTACATGAAATGGTTATGAATTCACTGCCTGATGACCGAGACACTGTTGTATAATGTTTTGGTTTAAAGCATATTTTTAGAGTTTATTCATGGTGGAGGGGTGCATGCAAGGCAAAATAGTTAGCATGCTAAAGGCTACATGGCTAACAACAACAAAAAGAAAGGCACTGCAGACAAAGATATTATTTATTGCTCATGTAATGCGCATAATATACTCAAACTAAGAAAAATATATATGTATATTTATACACTGTGAAAGAAATTCAAAAAATGTAAGTATTATCTTCAGGAGTGTAAATATAGAGGTTAAGGTTTGGGACAGACCCCTCGTAATAGAAAGCAATGGTTACATATGTATATAAATGATTATATATTTCGCTTATTACTATCTCTATTAATGCCTTGGGTTTAAATAGATCATAATGCAGTCCTATTATTTAAGGTCTGAATACTTCATTGCTTTTATTTATTTATTTAAACTGTGTGACTGCAAATTGAGCTAATTTGGTGGACTAGTCCATATATAAAATGGTCATTTTAGCCGAAAATCTGAACATATCCATACAGAATGTCACATTATGCACACAGTTATTCAGCAGTTGGAATCTGATGTGTGTATCAGGCGTCCCTAAAGAAATTCATACAGGTCACTTTGCACATTAAACTCTCTGCCTACGAAAACCATCCAGCTTACATTGCATATCCAGCCTTTTTCCGTTTTAATAAAATAGACATTCATACATGACATATTTTAATTTCTGCTCCGCTGTGTGTTGGTATTATTATTGCTATGTTGAGGTTTCAAAAAGGTTTTTATTTATTTATTTTTTTATTTATTCATTTTTTTTTAAAGGCAACTTCACCCTAAGACCTTTTCCATGAACAGCTGAAATGCACTGCTCTGTAATAATAAAATATACCAGATTTGCTTAAAATATGATCTTTCCAAACTGTAAAAATATCACTTTTATGAACTGGGCTGAGCCTCAGATCTTTACATGCTCAGCCAATGTATTTTCCCATCTGTTCCACTACAGAGTGGAAGGAAAAGTGTGTATCTGCTTGTAAACGTCCACCAGGTGCATGATGGGAAATAATCTCAAAAATCTAGTTGCAGTCTTGTAAATAGTGACACTGTAAGATTCCAAGTCTTTGCAAAATCATAGTCTGTGACTAAAAACCGTGACGCCGTCTTTAGGTGTGAGAGGGAGTCAGACTTTAGTCTTCTAAAAGTCTTTTTAAAGGCTTCTAGTGTAGATTAGCATAATGTGAACACATGTATTCCAGCCAGTTACTGTTTAAAGGTTTTAAATATGAATGACACAAAGCCTGAACATCAGCAGGAAAGGTGCACCAGTGATGTTCCAGCTGTTGACAGGTGAGCTGCTTCTCCGAGAGCTTCGTTTACTCTGTTTCTGTGTGTTTGGTCAGATGACATCACTTTGACGGTGGACGGGAAGGACACGTATGATGAAGTGAAGCGGATGGGGCGGTACAGGTGAGGGCTCATCACACACACTCCCACACAAACACACACACACACACACACACACTCCCACACACACACACGCACACACACACACACACACTGACAGGCAGATAGGTGTGCACACCTGAGGCACGTTCTCTGCATGTGTGTGTTGACACACCTGTGTGTGTGTGTGTGTGTGTGTGTGTTCTGGCTCTGCAGGGAGTGTAAACGCACTCAGGGTGTGTCGACCACAGACCTGGTTGGCCGGATGCTGCTGATGACGAAAGCTCATCACACTAACATGGTGAGTAACACTCGTGCGCTTCTGTGAAAGTAAACGTATTTTATTGGCTGATATTTATCAGTTTCATTCAGTCAAATCTAAAAATATAAATCATAGTTACATCTGATTTACGTTTTGTATGGACACAGTCTGGGCTTCTGAGTTCTTTCTGTCTGTTTTAATGTCAGAAAAGACCAAAACATGGCAAAAACGTGAAGTTTTTTCAAGACTGTGTACACAATAATAAACTCAAATCATAATGAACAGTGTGTCCCAATTCAGGGGCTGCATTCTTAGGAGGACGCGGTCTATGAAGGTGTGTCCCTCGAAGGCTGAACTGAAATGAGACCGTCTGCACTACGGCTTATTTCTTGCTTTCTTCACAGCACTGCTGTTCCCGCCCTCACCGCTGTGTCATGAAGCGCCACTTCTGTCAAGTTCTTTTAAAGCCCTTTAAAGACGGAGCCACAAACTTTAATTTTAGTTTTTTTTTTTCATTTATTAGAGCTGGAGATGCTTCCCCTGCCGGCAACTGATGAGATTGGCTTTTTTAACATTTGTATCTTTAGCTGTTCGAATCAGTTTAAACCCAATACTTCGCTTCCCTGCTGACGCCACCATGTTCTCGAATCCTTGCCGGCACACAGTGAATCTGGGGATGTGTTGGCTGGTGAAGGATCCGCCTGTTGGATCCTTCATTGCCGTGAAAAAGAAGGACACATTTCTCGGCCGCATATGACTTTGAAATGGGACAGTCTAGTCGCGCCGCTGAGACATAGTCGGCCTTCAAATGCAGCCTCCAAAGGACGCAGCACCTGAATTGGGACACAGCAAAAATCTTCTCTTCTACTTACAAACACACGTAGTGTGGATTGAAAACGTATGATCTGCACTTTACATACTGTTTCTCTTCTTCCAGTGAGAAATAATTTATACAAAATTATAACGTGATTTTAGGATCGCCGGCGGTAAATAAGACTCACTGCAAGAGGTAAATAATGACTTGCATGTTTTTTATGCCTATTTCTCTCTCTCTCTCTCTCTCTCTCTCAGGATAACTCCGATTACCAACAACATGCAGATAACTTTGGGAAGGTGAGTTTTGAGCTGCGTGGAAAAGAATTTCCTGCAATAAGCCTTTTTCTCTTGTATTTAAACAAAGGATTTTACTCAGATGGGCCACTAGAGGTCACCCATTGCCTGTTAATACCACTGAAATCCTCTCATTAACGTTCCTTATGAGAAATAAACCTGCACAACTTGATATACAGTTTAAAACCTCTTAAATTAGTTGTAAATGAGTTTAAATGAGTGACCTGATTACTCGTTTAAAATGAAAACACAGATTTTGTCTGAAAGACTCAAATTGTGTTTGAAATTCTCCTGCTGCTCTCTTACAGTGAGAAACAGAGTCAGAGGGACATTTATTCAGCCTGTTTATTTGCATTTTAGCATATGGTGTTTAGATATATTTACAGTTGTATGTAACAGTTTAGGTGCCCCCAGTTAAATTATGTTTTGTTGAGTTTTTAAGAGAAAATAAGCAAACGTGTCACACTTAAATATCGTGATTTCCTGAGTTCATCTGGGTTTTGCATATTGGGAAAAATAAAACATAAAATAAAATGTGCCATAACATCTTCATACTGGCTCACATGAACAGCTACTTCCTTAATCTTGAATACTTTTATTGTGTAAAGTGTAAATGTGTTCATTTGCATTAATTGTAATGTTTTGTGATGGTTTTACACATACAATCATACTAACTGCTGAGATAAATGATATTAAACATTGTATTTAGTTGTACTACATATATATATGTGTGTGTGTGTGTGTGTATGTGGTGTTATTATGTAGCTTCACTTAAGCTGTTTTCTACTGCTGTTTCCTCAGGGTCCTAAAGGCCATAGTCCGTGGACCGGGGTCTCTCAGTTCCTCCAGACGTCTCAGAAGATCATCCAGTTCGCCTCAGGGAAAGAGCCCCAGCCTGGAGACACCATCATTTACGTAGCCGGAGCGTTCGACCTCTTCCGTATCCTTCTGTTCAGTTACTCAGTAAAACCGGGTGCAGACTGGCCAGACTGGACCAGGGCTGCATGATATGGACATAAAATGTGATGTCTGATAAAGCTGTTGGATAATTCATGATTTAAATTATGTTTCTTTGACTGGATGTTCTGCAAGTACATTTTTTTTTTTTGCGGTATGAACAGAAATCTAGCTAAGGCCCAATCCCATTTCACTCCTCTCCCCTACTCCTCTGTTTTGTGTTTTCTCACCTGGGAAGTGGGATAGGGTGTCTTGATTTTGGTTGAGATAGAGGGAGTAGGGTGAAGTGTTAGAGCTACATGGCCCTCCAAACGGAGGTTTTCAGAGACACTCCAAACAGAGCGTTATGAGGAAAAAAAAATAAGAAAAACAGGCGAGATGGAGCACAAGAGACCAAATAAACCCACAAATGTTAGAATTTACTCTGTTAAAAATTACGCTAACCACTATATTATCTTAGTTTAATGTTGCTTCAATGTATTGTGGTCCTTTTGTTCATAACAAGCATTGAAAAATCGTTAGTAGTAGATGATGTCTTCGTAGCTAGATAAATTCCCCGTTCCACCTTAAATGGTGTAGCAGGTACATTCTGGCTCCTCAGGCCTCAGAACTGCTGCACCATTTAAGGTGGAACGGGAAAATTCGAACGAGAAGCTGGTGAATATCTGACTTCAGCTTCATATCACGGAAGAATTAGTGGTGGGTGATAATAAATAATTGCCCCCCTCTTTGAAGGCATATGATGCCCTAAATGTAACTAAAGCCCAGCAGTGAGGAGCTGAACTTTACCCTCCTCTGCTGTCACTGCAGACTGGCAGCGTCGCCTACAGAGCAGCGCTGGTAGCTGTTAATGAAGCTCTTTTTATTTGAGGGTCCCATTTCATAGAGGAAGATTTCAACCACTACCCCTGTAACTCAGTTCCAAGGGGTTAGGGTGACACTCGAAAACAAGGGAGGGGTAGAAATAAGAAATGGGATTTGGCCCCAACTTCTCCTATCCAGCTAATGAAGCTGTGCGTATTGATTGCCGCTGTTCTTTAGTTAAATAAACTTAACATGGCTTTTTTTGATCAGACCATTTTGTTCTTGTGGGAGGGGCTTGTAGAAAAACTTTTTCTGTCAGTGCAGTGTGTCACATCGGAATGAAAACAATTAGTGTGTGTGTGTGCGCAGTGTTTCTCCTTGACTCCCTCTGATAGATATCGGTCATGTGGACTTCCTGGAGGCGGTGTTCAAACAAGCAGAGAGACCGTACGTCATCGTGGGGCTGCACTTCGACCAGGTGTGTGAACATACACGGACGCTTGTGTGTTATTTTTGGGGACATACATTGATTTCTTGTGATGTGTGTATTACTGTAGCCAAGTAATACTACACCTACCCCTGCAACCTTAAACCTTACCATCCAAAAAACAATCTTTATTCTCTTTTAGAATATTTTAGTAAATAATTTGTGGTGAAAACAGACCTGAAACCTGAAAAATGTCCTCACTTGTGCAGAACTGTCATGTCGTAGTTTCATTGTGAGGACATGTGGTCCTCACAAGGATAGTAAGACAAGCACAAACGCTCACAAACGGACCCACCAAACAGGTCCTTCAGCGCAGTTTTGACCTTCGGCCTGGTATGCTGCACCAAAACATGTGGATCATCAAGTTAATGTTGTTTTTTCTTACTCTTATTAAATGTGACTCTGACCTACAGTAGACTGAGAGAGCCTGTTTACACCATGTGCTTCATGTCCGGATCAGATCTGGGTACCTTGTAGAAGGGTTCCTCGAGGGTTCCTATGGGTACCTCCCAGAAGGGTTCCATATGCAGAACAGCAGAGGGAGGAGTCACAGTGTTGGGAGGGGTTTGGATTGTTGAATGTGGCTTGGAGAGATGGATACATTTATACTCATATCTGGCTAAAATGCATCATCAGATTCATCATCAGATTCAAGATCAGATTCAAATCTGAATGATAAATTGGACAGTTCTGGTCCTAAAATCTGATTGGCTGAGCCGCTTTCAAAGCCGTTGTAAAATCCACTATATAAGCACACCTATGACTATCTGACAACAGCTGTATCACTACCACAGCACGAAAATCCCTTCTGCTGTTAATGGATTAATCTTTGACTCTAATGCTGCTCACATGGAGCACCGAGTGAACTGATGAAGTAAGAACCCTCTTTTGTTTAAACTGAGGGACTGACAACTTATATTCTTATCTAGAACTGGGCTGGTCAGCTAGCTAATAGGCTAAAAGAGCCAACAGCCTGAACAGCTCCATCATTAATATCACAGGCTTGAATCAAAGCACTTACAGTATGATTAACTGTAAAACTGCAGTATAAAAGTCTAAAAATGACACTTGAATGTCTCACACACTTCAAATGTTCTTAGCTGTATTTTGCTTTGTTGAGCTGCAGGGGTCAGTATTTAAATCCCTACGTAGTGCACTATGTAGGGAGCAGGGAGCTTTTTGAGATTCAGCCCCAGCGTGAGAAGAGGGCACCACTGGATTAGAGCTAAGTAAGACTCACGGTGGTAATTTGATGGCCAAAAAGTACTTATAAAGCGAGGGTTTATGCATTAAACTGTGCTGTGTTATCATTTGTTCATTGTTATACAACAAAAAGTAAAAAGTTGATTAAATGACTGAAATATGCAGCGATGGGCGACTGAACGTTCTCTACAGCGGTCCATGGTTGCTTGGCAATGATACTGTACTCCAAAGGAACTACATTTCTTGGTGGAATACTTGTTTATGTCGATCATTGTTAATAATAACAAATTATTTTCTGAAACAGTGTTTTAATTTATCATATTTAATGTTGACCGCCGTTTTATAAAAGCAATAAGCCGCTTGAGGCAGTGCATTACTGAGGTTTTATCAAGGGGGGTGAGGGGTTTAGTCCGCTTCACGTCGTGCCTAACAACACCCTTCCCCGTGATAAAATAACAGTAACGTACCTCCCCTAGTGGCTTATTACTGTATTAAATGCGTTTACACCTTCATTTTAATGCAGATTATCTTAGTCCAGATTTAATCCTGATAGTAGTGATGCATAAAACAACCAGGTGTAAATGAGGACTAAGTTATCAGACCATCAGTGAAAAACTAGTTAGTTTGGCCTGTAAGGGAGAGGAAATTACCCCAGAATCCCATGTCAGTTTAATCCACCTCAAATAGGGTTTTATGCTGGGATTTGAAGTGTTAAGTGTGAAGTTTCTTATACTATCCTGAAGTATTTTTGCTGAATAAAATGCTTGCATGTACTTTCCCATGTTTTAATGGACATGAACTTGAGGAAAAATGCCATTCTAATCTTGACTCTTGCCTATTTCGAAACGTTTCTTTATAATAATTTAATCGGCTCATTAATTCAGATACAGACAGCTGAAGCAAACTGCGTTTATCTCACATGTAAACTGTGAATTTAAGCCGCTAATGATGGAACATATTCCATGTGGAGCTGGAGTCAAAAGGGAATAGCACTGAGTTTTCTACATTTCTGCATAAAATGGAAAGCTTCATTGTAGAGAAACCAGGGGTCTCCATGACTACAACACAAATATAGAAACTTTTTTTTTTCAATATTCAACTTCAAATGTCCTCTGAGCTTTTATATCTAATGTTGAATTTGATACAGTAAGTTTTCTTTATGGACTGTTTTCCTAACAACCACCTGCAGCTTTCAGTAAAGTAGCTTTTGGAGCAGTGGTTCTCCACATATTTTGTTCTATACTCATGCATTGTGGACCATCTTCGGGATGGTGGGTTTGGGATAGTTTGAGAACCTGTTTTAGACACATTAAACTCTTCAGACATCTGGTTCAGACTTCAGAATTTTGGCTTGCTATGTTTCTCTAGAAGACCAAACCACTCTGACTGACATTACATCTCACCCATTCAGTTCTGCAGAAATTTTGGTCAAATTCCCCTTTAATACACAGTTCCAGAACTATAATAAGCACATAAAATATTAGTGCTGTTTTTGCTTACGCTCACATCTCCAGACCCTGCTTGGCTGCCTGGGGGGCTCCAAAAGGGCACATGTGTTTTAACTTTAGAGGACATAAATAAGCTGTGGGAGAGATTACTGTTCATTTCCTCTCTGAAACGCTGGATGTTTCTGCTCATATTTCACCCTCAGCATGTGTTTCACTCACAGATAAAACCTCACAGCGTCTCTCAGAGCCAGTAAAGGCGGCCAAACGCTGTTAGAGAGATTATAGAGGAACATTCAGCTGGAAAAAGGCCCTACAGTGTGTAGAGTAGCAGCAGTAAAGTTTTCATTGTGTTTACTTCCTTCTTGTTAGCAGGTTCCTCACTAGTTCTCAGCTCATTCAGGCAGCACTGGTTTAAAGGAAGAGTGCAGTGAAAAATCAGACCCCCTTACCGTGTCCCCCTCTCACACTGCATTCACATTGGCAGCGATGTGACGCGTCAAAGCGGCCAGAGGTCATTCATTTTCAGTGAGAGCTGGCGATTTCCAGCGACAGGAGGCAGCGGCGAACGTTGGTGACGTGAAGTGGGCACATAAGGAGTGAAGTGATGTGGAGATTACCAGTAGGAATTGAGCAGCGTAGTACACGCTTTAACTCCTCCACTGTGAAACAGTGCGCTCCTCTTTTTGGTTCCTTCTACAGGTGGAATAATGGCGGCGGCGGACAGTAATCACAAAAACCAAATAGCGTTTTCCTCACAAACTGACTGCACAGACACAGGGATTAAGTACAAATAAGCTCACAAGCGATTTCTCATCAGGATTCTTATTTTTAGCAGGAACGCATCTGATTTGTGCCTGGTGTCAGTGAAACCATGGCAACCAAAGGTCGGTTCGAGTTGAGAAACGCCCTCAGGCGATGAGTGATCAGCAATTTGGGTGACGAGAGGCGAAAAGTCGCTGCCGGTGAGAACGCAGGGTTAGTTCAAATGTAGCCGATCAGCCGAGACGTTAGGTGTCTGAGATTTGCTCTTTTAGTTTTGGCACTCGAGCTTTTGGTATGAGGCTTTAGCTAACAAGCAAAGGCAGCTTATGTGCACTAATTAGCATCATTGAGGTTGGTAGAGTATAGGGTGGTATAGTGTAGTGGGTAACACCCCTCCTCCCACGCTGCAGATGGGTTGGATCCTCCGCCTAGGCAGCACCCTATACTATACCAAATAGAGTCCTTGGGCAAGACTCCTAACACTACCTTCACCAACCTGTGTAAAGGCCTCAGCATATTTTTTGTGGAGATGACGTTCACAAGCTTCAGTAAACAATATGACGTAATTACGGAGAAAACGGACAACCTCAGACGTCGCACGGAGGCTTCGTTTGCTTTGTTGCACACATGGCAGCCGGGTGAACTCCACGGACGAAGACGCTGTGCGACAAAGCCTCTGATTGGTCGGTAAAAAAGAGACGTACCTTGAAACACGGATAGACGACTTTGAGGAGCTTCGTTTCGCAAGTACGCTAAGCGCTTTGGCAGCCACACCAATATTTCACTGTGAAACTGCATTTGTTAAATAAACAATGAAAACCTCCTAAATGTAAGACGTTAAGTTGATTATTTGGTAGTACTAACTAGTACTAAGCACCAACACATATAGGTTGACTTTGTTGGCTTTGTATTCAGCAGCTTCTTGTTTGAATTTTACACTGAACGCAGTTCGTGCTTTAAAGTTGCTGCTGCAGCCGCTTTCAGAGGAACAGTTTTTATTTTCTCCCTCAAAAATGATCAGTCTCTCAGCGATTTATCAGCGGGGACTAGATGTTCCTTCACTGATACTGGTGGTTCCACCTTGAACGGTGCCTGGGTCGCTATAGAGAGCGGAATAATGTAGTGGGTAATGCCTCTGCCCTCTGCACTGTAGACTGGGGTTCAGTCCCCCGCCTGGGCAAGCAGCCTACACTATACCAATAAGAGTCCTTGGGCTAGACTCCTAACGCTACCTTAGCCTACCTGTGTAAAATGATCAAATTGGAAGTCGCTCTGGATAAGAGCGTCTGCCAAATGCCATAAATGTAAAAGTAATGTAACTGCTGCACCATTTAAGGTGGAAAGGAACCTGACTTCAGCCTTGCGACCTTTTAGTGTTTGACAGTTTCTCGTTGCAGAATAAATGTATCAGGAAACCAGCTGAGTGCTTATAAACGCAAATAAGAAAACGTCTACAGTGGCGCTACGGACCACGTCTTATTATTAGATATGGCTTATCTAGCGTTTTGGTTATAGTTATTTTCACCTTCCAATCGATTTATCACTCTGTAGATGTTAACTTAGCTGTCGTTACTGTACTCTGATAGCTCTGATATCTCCTTTATTTAGTTTGGACTCCCACATTGTTGTGTGTTTGGTTCTCCAACAGTTCTGGACATCCTCGAATTTTAGTCTTGGCAACTATGACAAAGATAAAGTGGCACACCTTTCTGTGGTGAGCTGAAGTGATACGAACGCCTGTATTTCTGAGGTTAATAACTGTCTGAAAGGCAATAGTGTGCAGGTTATGTGTGGGTTAAAGGAGTTAGGCATCGCTTTAACAGGTGTGATGTATCAATGTTTGTTACAGGAAGTGAACCGTTACAAAGGGAAGAACTATCCCATCATGAACATCCACGAGAGGACGCTGAGTGTGCTGGCGTGCCGGGTGAGTGAGAGAGCAAACACACACATATCCACTTGTATACAAACTTGTAAACAAACATGTAAACAAAGGCATGATTGGTCGTATCATTTAAAAGACAATGTTAGTATTTTCCTCTAATCTTCCTTCAAAATCTCATGACTTTTGTCCTGCAACTAAATTTGTGATGTCACTATGTACCAAGGGGCAGGGCATAACAATATTAGCCAATAATATCATGTTTTACCACCCCCAGCTATCATGAAAGGAAAACTGCTTAATCTTTAATCTTTAATATTTTTATTTAAAAAGCAAAACTGAGCTTGGTCTATTGCTGAATTATCACTTTGCCAGCATAGATTTGACTGCTTTGTCTAGATCTCTTCACCTGTTAGTGAATATCTCTCTCTCTCTCTCTCTTTCTCTCCTTCAGTATGTGTCGGAAGTGGTGATCGGGGCTCCATACGCTGTGGATAAAGACCTTCTAGATCATTTTAAGGTACAGTCAAGTATTCAGCATCACTTTAACCCTTATAATAGAGTTATTAGTGCTTTACATTTCACGTCATTTCCCGAATATTCCTTTTCTTTCTTGTATTATTTTTCTGCCAGAATTTTGTCTGCTAACTTGTCACCACAGTCTTCGAGATACTGACTTTAGTCCTATCAGGAATTGTGGATACTTTGTTTCCTACAATTACCAATTAGCAAAAAATCACAGTTTTTTGTTTTTTTTTTCCTCGAAAGGAAATGAACAGCAAAATTTTATGTGCGAACATTTGTACATTCGACTTACGGGATGGTAATACAAGTACACAAGCAACATCCTAGCAACCACCTAGCAACACTGTAACAACGTACTGGGATACCATAGCAACTGCCTAGCAACACCCTAGCAACTATCTATTAATTACCAACTATCATCATTCTGGCAACCGCCTGAGATACCATAGCAACCCTCTGGCACCACCCTAGCAACCACCTGAGATACCATAGCAACCATCTGGAACCACCCTAGCAATCACAAGGGATGCATTACCAAACTCTTAGCAACACCCTAGCAACCATCTGGTATAGCATAGAAACCAACTAACATCATCTTAGCAGTCACTTGAGATTCCATAGCAATCCTCTAGCAACACCCAAGAAACCACCTGGGATACCTTACCAACCACTTAGCAACACCCTCACAAACCCTTGAAATGCCATAGCAGTCACCAGCAACACCCTAGCAACTGCCTGGGATATCGTAGCAACATCCTAGCAACAACCTGGGATACCATAGCAACCACCTAGCAACATCGTAACAACCCACTGGGATACCATAGCAACTGCCTAGCAACACCCTAGCAATAATCTATTACATACCAACTAGCATCATTCTAGCAACCACCTGAGATACTGTAGCATCTGTTTGGCACCACCCTAGCAACCACCTGGGATACATTACTAAACACCTAGCAATGCCCAAGAAACCACCTGGGATACCTTACCAACCACTTAGCGACACCCTCGGTGACAAACACTTGGAATGCCATAGCGGTCACCAGCAACACTCTAGCAACTGCCTGGGATACCATGGCAGCTGCATAGCTGGGATACTGTAGCAACTAACAACATCCTAGCAACCACTTGGAATACCATAGCAACCAGGGCTGTACTGGGCTGTTCCGCACTGTTCCAGACTCATGAAGTTACAGTTCCTGTTTCCATCTGTTGTACCGCTAAATCAGAACCAGGAGATACGCAAGAAAACTACACAAATGAGTGGCTAACTGCTAACAGGCTAACAGCAACAAACATGCCACCCACCACAAAACACGTTTTATTCCGTCTGTCACTCCAACTCCAGTCTCTCTCGGCTGCCTCAGCGGGACTTCGCTTCCTCAGAGCTGAGTCACGATCATCTAAGCATGTGTCAGTGAAGCTTTTGTTAGTCAGAATCGAACCTGTTCTGTGGTGAGCAGAGCTGGTAGAATGCTAGCTAAGCTAATGCTAACCAGCTGCTCTCTCCTGGTTATCAGCGCCGTTTAACTTTTAGAAATTGGTGTCAGATTGAAGCTTTGACGTTTATTGAATGGTAGGTTTAAAATCGTGCACTGCTTGCATTTATTTGCTGTCCATGTGAGCGAAATGAACTTATTTGACTGTTTTTGGGTTTGAATTAGCGCAGCAGGATGAGGCGGCACAATACTGACATAAACATAGACCCAGTTAGTGTATAGCTACGTCGTTACATCATCCCACCGAACGGTTCTGTGGCTCCGAGTACGGTTAGCAAACCATGCCGAAAAAACCGGGCTGAGCCCAGTTTTTAAGCGTTCCGTGTCGAACCGCGTCCGTGTGGAAACGCCACTGGAACTGTTACCCTCTGTGCTCAGTGGAAAAGAGGCCAAAATGTCTTTAAAATGGTCTTAAATCAGGGGGTCCTAAGGCTTAATAAGACTAGACTACATGTGTATGTATAATATTAATCGGCTGGATTGAAAAGAAGACTGTTTGTTTTTTTTTGAGAAAGTTACCTGGCTATAAAGCTAGACTTCTGTCCAGTTACATTCTTAATCTGTATAATGAGCTCATTTGCCTAAATAAGATAATCGTAGATAAAGTTTCTAATAAAGTTTTAAATAAAGCTTGTTAATTAAACTTGTATATCGCTGTTGTTGGAAGAAAACCTCCTATCTCCAAAATGGTAACTTTACAGGAGAAGGAAAAAACATACTTTACTTTTAATGTAAGTCAGTGGAACCAGATGTCTTTCCAAATCATTTTGGATCGTTTCTTTTGGTCCATTCATCATGAAATTCACACACAATATAAAGAGCAACAGGCATTTTCAAATTATGTCAAAAACTGAAAAACAGCAGCAAAAATCTGGTCTAGTCTGTAAATCTCTAAATTTAAAAAGCAAGATCTGTTGTTCATCTGCATAATTTTCTAGGTTGATTTTTGCAGTGTATGCTGGGAGTTGCAGTGCACAAAACAATAAAAAATTAAAATCAAGCGACTTTTTTGGTATTTATTGATGTACAATATGATTACAGATGCGATGTTCATTATATGTAATAAGCTGAAACTAAATACCGTCGTTATAGTGTGTTAATGTGACTGTACCGATAAAGATGATGTATTTCCCAGCACTGCTTTCACCCTGTAAAGCCCAGTGATCATCAGTCCGCTGTGTAATTCCTGCTGCTCTAATGCGCCGCCTCCCTGCAGGTGGACCTGGTGTGTCACGGACAGACGGAGGTGTTTCCGGATAAGGACGGCGCAGACCCCTACGCGGTGAGTGTGACCACCTTTACATACAGTCCTCTGATCAAATTAAGGGAAAAGAAGTTAATACAAGGCTTATTTCTATGCACAATTTCTATTTATTTAAAAATAGAAACTGACATAACTTTTGCACAGACCACATTTTATGTTACGTGTTTTCTCCGTTGTGCTTAACTTCACTTTGACCAGAGGCGCCAAAACTTTGGAATACGACTGTATACATACACCCTGTATGGGTTTGACCATTCATTTAGTGAAAATCTTAAAGGAAATAGAACTTGTTTGTGAGAATGTAATAACAGATCTGTGTTATTATAGCTAATATTCAATAACATCAGGCCTCAGGGGCTACTGTCCAGCAGTCAGAGACCCCTCATTTATTTCATTACCAGTCAAAACAGCCAAGTACACATGATTCATTCTTCAGGAGAAATTTCTGAGATTTTATATAAGATAATCCACTTTGAAGGACAAAGTCAAAGTGAAAAAATGGAGTTCAAAATATGATTAAAAGCTCCAGAGAAAATGAGGCTCCTAACAACCACCTGGAAGAGCTGGTCGACCCCAAAACTGCCCCCATCAGATAAACAGCACTTAAAGCTTTCATCTCTGAGAGAGAGGAGAAAATCAAGCTGCTTCAGATCTGAAAACATCCACAGGTGTTTCTGTCCATCCTTCCACTGTGAGAAGACGACTCAGCGCTGTGGGTCTGAAAGGATGTGTAGCTGTCAAGAAGGACCTCACTGAGAAAAGGAGACGGACACATCAAACAAAGAAGCTGAACGATGGACTGACCACCCCAGAGTCCAGACCTCAACACCACTGAATGTGAATGTGCATCTCTGGAGGTGTCGCGCTTGGCGAGGCCTTTAGCCTTGATTTAGCCTTTAACATAGCAGCCCGCTAGCCGGGTCTGTGCGTCCACTAGCCCCGCCTGCGGTGCGCCTCCGTCGTTCAGCTGTATCACTCAGCAGTGGGGTCTCACTGCCCGTCGCTTCAACCAAGCCAGAAAAACACTGAAAGTCACTGATACTGACAGCGTGAACGAGGATACTTACTGAACTGATGCTCAGAGACGCAGAACGATTGAACAAGACGCTCGTATGAGACAGACGACTCGAGAAATTTGGAAGATATTTTACATTTACTGAAGTTGTTAAACACGGTTCTTATAACTAATTACATAATGGTAAATACTAAATATATACAGTAAATAAACAAAAATATGTTTTCTTTAGCATCTAATAAATAGAATCCAACGCCATCTAGCCAAGCTGAGTGTGTTATTTTAGACGCAGAACTCAAAATTTAAATATTGTAACTGTATAAATATCAGGACTTGTAGGCGAGTTAGGTTAGATAGAGTTAGTATCGGTATCAGTACTCAGCATCGACCAATACTAAAGGATCAGATATCGGTATCGGAAGGGAAAAAGTGGTATCGGTGCATCTCTAATTATTACGTTTACTTGTTGTGTAGTTTTCTGTTACATATGTTTTCTGCTTGTTTTTGAGTGCTTATTTGTGCTTAATGGCCATTTTGCCTGGAAATGAAATAAAAGTGCTGTATTTATATACTGTATTTACAGTCATGTGAAAAGTTTGAGCAGCTCTGGTCAAATGACCTGTTTTAATGATTTTAGTGAAGCACGTCCTCTACAGAAAACACATTTCTGCCCACTTTAGTACACAATTACTGTTTATTTGCTGAATGTAACACACTGGGGGAAAAAATGAAGTAGAAAATGTGACCTGGACAAAATTATAAGTTCATATTTTATGTTTAATGTTTTTTATGTTAAACTTTGCAGAATTTTTCAGAAAATTATATATTAATAATTTATTATATATTCTTATATTCACTCGGAATATAATTTGGCTGGGGATGTTTAACCTTTTGCATCCGACTGTCCACATATACTGCGTATACTGTACAAGCTGCATCCTACAAGATGGTTCTTTAAAAGTTCTTTAGTAAAAGCACTGGTTCAATATAGAGCCATGAGTCCTCAAAGAACCATTTGAATACTTAAATTGTTCTTTGTGTGGTCAAATTGTTCTTCACAATGAAGAAAACCCAGTTGTAAAGGGTTCTTTAAAGAATCCTTTTAAAAAAGCTTCTGTTTAGCACCAAAAACCTTTTTCAGTACTATATAGAACCAATTTTGAGTGTGGATTCATTTACAGGAGTGTGTTCTCGTTTTCTTATGACATTTATCAAAGACAATGTCCGTCATACTGTTTGAGGTTTTGTTGTTTGTTTTTGTTTATTGTTTATTCCTGGACATCATTGCTGTAAACAGGAGCCGAAGAAGAGAGGAGTATTTCGTGTTATCGACAGCAGCAATGGCCTCACGACTGATGACATCGTCCAGAGAATCATTGAGAACAGGTGCGTTTGTGTGTCTTATTGTTTTCTATTATTGATTATTAAAAAAAGGAAGTTTATTTGTATGACAGCATTTTCTGTTGGTTTGCATGCATCAATTTAACCTCTAAGAGGTCTAGAGTTATTATTATTTTACCACCTCATAGGTCTTTACATATTAACATCTCAAAAAGAAGGCCTGCTCATGGGGGTCTGAAACACAACCCACGCTACAAAATGTTCCTGTACACGTTGTGTGCAATTACACATTTCCACCAGAGGGGTCTCCAAATCCCCAAAGGTTACATAGTGCAGCTTTAAATGTAATTCGTTACATTTACTTTCAAATTACATTCTGTATAAACAGTTTTGAGTCTGAATCACTGAATTTTTCTGTTTGTTTTGATGTCAGAAAATGACAATTACTGCAAAACCATGTCAAATTTTTTTCTTGTATTTGTTCCTCCAAAGAAGACTGTAGACACAATAAACCATAATAGCTCATCTCATTCCTCTCAGGCTGCAGTTTGAGGCGAGGAATCAGAAGAAAGAAGCGAAGGAGATGGCCGCGATCGAGGCACTGAGGCGCAGAGAGGACGGAGAGAAGAGCCAAGCTTAGTAGCAACCAACGAAAAGACACGACAACGAAAAACCAAGGGCTTGACCAGAAAAGCACTGGTCCTCTTTTCCTCTCCTTCCTTATCGTCCCCTGTCCCCCTGTCCTCCTGTCCTCCTGTCCTCTCCTCACACTTGGTGAAATACTGTGGACACTGTAGCGTCAGTCCCTTCTGCAACGTACTTTAAAGCAGCCTGGTTTTCGTCCACTGGGGGGAAAAAGGTGCTGCGAAATTATGATACTGTGAAAGAATCTGAGACCAAATCTGTTATCAGGGCAGACAGTTTTCACAACATGCACAATAATGTCCATATATACGATGATGTCAGAATGAATGCAAATAAACAGCAATACAGTCAATATTCATTTTATTTCTCTAGTATGCTAAGTTAGCCATTTTCAGACCTGTTCTAGTTGCCATTCAGTACCTGTTTAGGTTAATCAGTCCTTAATTAAAGCGCTACTTCAGCAACAAATCACACCCATAGGTAAGAAGGTAAACCTGTCGTCGATCATTGTACGAGGCTAATGTAGCTTAATGGAAGCTTTTTTTGTATAGAAAGTCTGTTTGAGATTTGGCAGCGTTTGAGGCGAGCGTGTGATGATTTTAGGTATGCAGTTAGCACCATGCTAATAGGTGTCCATAAGATTCTATTACTTGTTAGCTACATTAGCCTCGTAGCACTAGTGCAAAACTCAAGGACACCAAACATGCCTTTCCAAATCATGAACGCTGAATTACAGGCACAGATTAGCACGTCTAAATCATTATTTATAAACATGAACCAAATTGGATGTAGGCTTTCAGTTAGCACCATGCTAATTGGTGTCCATAAACTTCCATTACTTGTTAGCCACATTAGCATTGTAGCGGTAAAGAATCAAGCTTCAGACACCAAATATGTCTCGGCTGATCGACCACATTTGGATTAAGGATGAATTTATTTATTTACGTTAAATCAGGTTCTGGTGGTGGAACTAAACGGATCCATACGCTGCCTAAAGTGGAACCAAACATGTTCTTCCTACCACCAACACATTCTGCTTCCTTTTTACCGTGTTAATGTTTATTTGCATTCATGATAATGTTCTTTAGCCAGGTTCCCAGGCCCAGATTAAGGCTAATCTCAGACTAACAAGGAATTTCTAGTAGAAATTCACCATTGCTGCTGCAGTTTAGTCCGAGACTAGGCTTAATCCATGTCTGGGAAACCAGACCACAAGTAAAACACACTTACTGCCCAGATTTTACACAGTTTAACCTTTACAAAGTGCTGTATTTCCTCATTTGCACATTTGTTTGTTCAGTAACACAGAGAATGTGCTTGTTTTCCAACATGGGCGAGTTTAGAGCCCCAGCACCGCTTACAGGACTAAAACTGAGGGCTGCTTTAACAGAACAGGTCACGGTGGGAACTCTGGGTAAAAGTTTTTAGAATTTACTTCTGTTTAATAGCGATGGCTCATCGTGTGATGAGCGAGTGATTTAATTATGTAACAGTACCTGTTAAATGGGTAGAAACACACTGTAGTCTCTCTGTCGGAGAGGTTTGTAAAACAAGAAAAACAAAAAAAAACATTGTTTTCCTTCTTTCACTACAGTAATGTGATGTAGTGTTGTTTTAGTGATGGTTTTAATGTGTTTGTTCTACACACAACAGTCAGTGCTCACTCTCGTTGGAGATAAACACCTCAGAAAGCGCCGTTTACCCCTTTCCTGTGTTTCGTATCGCTGTTGAACAAAACCTCGTATCTCCAAAATGGTAACTTTACAGGAGAAGGAAAAAACATACTTTACTTTTAATGTAAGTCAATGGAACCAGAATTTTTTCCATGTAATTTTGGGCCGTTTCTTTTGGTCCATTCACCGTGAAATTTACACACAATGTAAAGGACAACAGACGTTTTCAAATTATATCAAAAACTGAAAATTGAGATGAGGTTTTGTTCTGACAGTAGTGATATTTGCCTTTCAGCTTTTCTTCTACGTGTGAGATTTATGCTAACTGGCTACTATAGAAGTTGCTCTCAAGTTTTGCCCAAAGAGCTTCTTTACCGAGCTTTATTAGTAAAGCGATGGCCAAAAAATCAAATTTAGTTTCCAGCGATTTTGCATGTTTTTGCGATATAAACAGTCATACAAAGTGGTTTGATTTTAAATGGTTCGTTACAGAGAAAGTTACAGACTTTACAGTGGTGGTGATAGGAACCAGGGGTCGCCATGACTACAACACAAATATAGACATTTTCTGCACAAGTCTTCTGAGTTTTATATGGAATATTGATGGTAAATCAATAGAAAATCTGAAAACGTATGTGTTTCTGGGGACTGTTTTGCCTCACAGCTCCTTGCATGTATGAATGGATTAAAATAAATGGATTATCAAGACGTTTTAAAAAAACTTTATCACAAAACTACCGTAAAACAGTGTCTCAGTCATCAGGCAGTGAATTCATAACCATTTAATGTAGTAACTTTCTGTGAGGGAGCTTTTAGAGGTGGACGTCTGGTTCCTATCACCACCACTGTGAACAGCTCTGACTCTGTAAGTTTCTCTAGAACAGAGCGTTTCACACCAAACCACTCTGAACGACTCTGTTTACATCTTAACCAGTTAATTATACAGAAATTTTGAGTTCCCCCTTGAACCAAATAGTCATTCAGCTAAAACAGGTTCAGTTTCTCAGGCTTGCTTCTTTATTTTTGCGCTTGTGCTACAAGGCTAATGTCGCTAACGCGTAGTAAAAGCTAATGCTACATTTGACTCTCTGAAGTGATAATATTTTTGCCGTTTGAGCTAAAAAGTAGAGGAAATAAAAAGGCAGCCTCCAAGAAAGCAAGTATTGTTAGCATCAAGCTAGCCAGCTAATGTTAGCATGATAAGAGAACTAAAGTTCATGATGTATTTAACTTTTCAAAAATTTGTAATGGATATTTAGTTTTGGTTATATTTAGCTGAATTTAGTAATAAGTTTAACCAACTACTGTGTTTTTGTTCACTGATTTAAAACTAATACTCTAATAATCTCATTTGAAAATAGAGAAGTGGAGCTTTATTACTGCTCACAGTGTGAACTGCCATGTTGATTTGGTGTTGAATGCTGAACTCGTAGTTGAGAACAATCTCAATGTTTTCTTTGGATATTTCTAGTTAGTAACTTGGAAATTCCAAGTTGAGAACACCTTCCCAACATTTTCTTTGGATATTTCTAGTTAGTAACTTGGAAATTTCAAGATGAGAAAACCTTCCCAATGTTTTCCTTGGCTATTTCTAGACATTATATTGGAAATTCCATTTTGAGAACACGTTCCCACCGTTTTCTTTAGATGTTTTAGTCAGTACCAAATGCCCAATCATTATATTTTTGACAATATATGAATATAAACATGAATCAAATGGATACAGGCATGCAGTTTAACAGGCATGCAGTACCGTAAGCTTGGATTACTTGCTAGCTGCATTAGCTTTATAACTTCAGTGCTACATAAAGAAGCAAACTTCACACAC
Organism: Colossoma macropomum; assembly: GCF_904425465.1. NCBI lineage: Eukaryota > Metazoa > Chordata > Actinopteri > Characiformes > Serrasalmidae > Colossoma > Colossoma macropomum. The sequence goes on along the minus strand of NW_023495275.1, from coordinate 687,164 downwards.
CAACTGTGTCGGCTGATCAATCAGGTTTTGACGGGGGAAATGTTTGATTTGATTTTGGACGAACCGTCGCCTTAAAGGAACACATTAGTTACCTTTTTTAATAGTGGCTAACAGTCAAAGCTAGTGGGGAGCAGTTAGCATGATTTCATTTGCATTGTGGGTGTTTTTTGGTGAAAGGTTTCTGCAGAAGAATGTAACTTACCATGTTAGACCCTGTTAGCTCTCCTCCACTCAAACCAAAGACTGCTGTTTTTAAAAGCTTTTACCTCAGATGATGTTTTAGATGCTCATGCTAGGCTAACGGCTTCAGCTGTTGTGGTCCCAACCCGTTCCCTTCCTGCAAATTAGCGTCAACCATACAATTAAAACCACCTCCTTGTTTCTACGCTCATTGTCCATTTTATCAGCTCCACTTACTATATAGGTGCACTTTGTAGTTCTACAGTTACAGACTGTAGTCCATCTGTTTCTCTGATACTTTGTTAGCCCCCTTTTACCCTGTTCTTCAGTGGTCAGGACCCCCATGGACCCTCACAGAGTAGGTACTATTTGGGTGGTGGATCATTCTCAGCACTGCAGTAACACTGACGTGGTGGTGGTGTTAGTGTGTGTTGTGCTGGTCTGAGTGGATCAGACACAGCAGTACTGCTGGAGTTTAAACACCTCAGTGTCACTGCTGGACTGAGAATAGTCCACCAACCAAAAATATCCAGCCAACAGCGTCCTGTGGGCAGCGTCCTGCGACCACTGATGAAGGACTAGAGAATGACCAACACAAACTGTGCAGCAGCAGATGAGCTATCGTCTCTGACTTTACATCTACAAGGTGGACTGACAAGGTAGGAGTGTCTAATAGAGTGGACAGTGAGTGGACACAGTGTTTAAAAACTCCAGCAGCACTGCTGTGTCTGATCCACTCACACCAGCACAACACACCCATGGGGGTCCTGACCACTGAAGAGCAGTATGCAGAGAAACAGATGGACTACGGTCAGTAATTGAAAAACTTTATGGTAAGTGGAGCTGATTAAATGGTGGTTTTAATGTTACGGCTGATGGGTTTATATTCATAGAGGAAATAATTTGGAACTTCCACTAATTTTGGGGAAATTACCAAAACAATAGGGTCGTCGTAGCAACTATCATCTAAATGGAAAGTGTAAGTTTGGTCTCTGAAGCAAAACAGTCTAATGATGCTAATAATGTTGAACTAATGCTCGATTTAAAATGTACGACGTCGTTTTAGGGCCACTGTTAATAAAAAATAAAAAAGTAGACTTTGAGAATAAAGTCGTAATATTTCAAGAAAAAAGTCATAATATTTCAAGAATAAAGTCGCACTATTTCGAGAATAAAGTTGTAATATTTTGGGAAAAAAGGTCGTAATATTTGGAGGATAAAGTGGGCTAACTGTAGGGGGGGCTAACTGTAGGGGGGCTGCCATAACGCGTTGGGGTCTCGGTTGCTGTTCTGGCGCCGGAGCTCCACTCACTCCTGTCTCTTTGTGAATCGATCATTTTGATCGATTCATTTTTGATTTGATTTTGTGTTTCTTTATGGGTGAATAGATATGAATGTATAACTAAACCACCTCCTCACCGACCCCTCATTTAACACGAGGAGGCGCTGCCTTCCCTTTGCAAAGCCTTTGGTCACAATACCGCGACCTTTCCTGGTATTAATGCCATTTTAGTGTCGTAATTCTGCGGTTTTATTATCGAAATAGTGCGACTTTTTTCTCTAAATATTACGACTTTATTCTCGAGGCCTACTGTTTTCATTTTTACTAACAGTGGCCCTAAACGCCACTAAAAATTAGAAGGTTGTAATTAGTGAAGTAGCTCCTCTGCTTTAAAACCACGTGATTTTGAAGAGTCAATAGGAGAGCAGATGTATTTACTATATTGTCTTTGGCACTCTTGGTAACCTGTCTGCTCCCCGGACGCTGGATCAGCGTCTAATGTGAAGAAATCGGGCGGATGAACGTTGAACGTACAGACTGGCTGTTTTCCTGCATTTGTAGTGTAATTCGTGTGTCAGTTTCGTACCAAACGTGATGTTTGTTCTGTGAGGAGATTCTTTTAAAGGTTTTAAACACTACAGGCTTTTATTTATGTACATATCCAGGTAAAGTTTTCCACCCACAAGTTAAACACGGACCCATTTCCATAGTCAGCAATGCTATGAGTTGAAAGTTACCCATAGAAATACACTGAAGGGGAATTCCACCAGCTTTTCAAAATTCTCTGTACACTGCAAAAAAAGATATCTTGAGAAATCATCTTAAATCTGGTGTAGATTTCTAATATTTCCTGTTTTGAGATGGTTGCAGGAATATTAAGATTATTTAAAGTATTTCTGGATGTTTTTTTTTTTACTCATTTAAAGTAGTAAAGTGAGTAAAATTCTCACTGCATTGTTTCATATTCATATTTTTTTTAAAACTAAGCAATATTTTCTGCCAATCTAGTGAAAATTTTACTTGATAAAGTTACTCAAAAGATGTAAAAATGTCTAGAAATAAGTTAAACAATCTTATAATGATAATCTTTACATGAATATTTGATATGTTGACTGGCTTTAAGATAATTTGACTGGGAAAAAAACACTTTTGCAGTGTAATTTATCATTGAGAGTCATTCAGAGTGGTTTGGCGTGAAATGGTTCAGATCTCTTTACAGTGGTGCTGATAGGAACCAGGGGTCGCCATGACTACAACACAAATATAGACATTTTATTTACTATCCAGAACCACCAGTGAACCTACACGAGTCTTCTGTGTTTATATGGAATGTTGATGATGGAAAATGGTGGAAAATCTGAAATAATAAGCTTTTTTTAGGGACTATTTTGCCTCACAGCGCCCTGCATGTATCCCTCCACCGAGAGTCCAACATCAAACCACTTTTAAAGGGTCAAGAATTCCCCTTTAAGTCAAACAGCTGGGCTCTGAAATGGAAATAGCTTTAGAACCCTGATGCGACTGATCTGTCGATGTGTCTGATGTGTGAATGGAAATGCATGTTGACCAGTTCTGTATCGGCCCGAGATGAAGTGTCCATCCTGTTGTGATCTGTTCACTGTTCTCTGTAAGACATTAATTTATCTCCTCCTTGGTTCTGGTCGTCGCAGCCCACGACTCATTACTCGTCTCATATGTGCTCCAATAAAGCATCTCCCAGCACGTTTCGGTGGTCTGACTGACTTATTTCTCAGTGTCTGCTTTAATATTCACTTCAGAAGACTCAGTTTCAGTTACTGTACGTTTACAGTCATTGCCGCTGTCGTTATAGCTGAACTGTACGTTTGTATGAAGTGTGTATGTGGGAGCGAATCACTGACCCTGGTCAGAACTGGACAAAGTACAGTCTTTACTATTTAAGAGACAAAAAGTCAGCTTAAAGGTAAAGTTGCTACATGATTCAGTCATTTCTTCACAGTGGTGGTGATAGGAACCAGGCGTCGCCATGACAACACAAATATAGATAAATATTTTATTTACCATCCAGAACCACCAGTGAACCTACACGAGTCTCCTGAGTTTATATGGAATGTTGATGATGGGAAATAGTGGAAAATCTCAAATAAGTTTTCTTTGGGGACTATTTTGCCTCACAGCATCCTGCATGTATCCCTCCACCATGAAGCTTTTATTCAGCAGAGAAAAAGTGCCTTTTTGCCCCCAGAGTTGAGAGCTTTTCGTTTTAAGTGTTTTTTATACCCTGAAGTTAAGTACTTTTGCAGAGTTATGTACTTGTTTTTTTCAGAGTTTGGAACTTTTTTCCCCCAGAATTAAGTGTGTGTGTGTGTATGTATGTATATATATATATGTATATATATATATATATATATATATATATATATATATATATATATATATATATGAGTGAAATACTTTTCCGATTTAAGTGCTTTATTTCCATAGTCAAATACTTTTTCAGTCTTTTGTGTCTGTAAATTTTGACAAAACATGATTACAGGGCGGAGCTAAGTGCTCTTTTTCACCCTAGAGTTAAGTACATTTTTCCTCCAGAGTTAAGTGCTTTTTTCCTAGTGATTTATTCCCCAGAGTTATGTACTTTTTCCAGAATTAAGTACGTTTTTCAGAGTTAAGAACTATTTTCCAGAGTGTTTTTTTCATGGAGTTAAATACTTCTTCCAGAATTAGGTACTTTTTTACAGAGTTAAGTGCTTTTTTCCAGTGTTTTTACCCCCAGAGTTAAACACTTTTATTCTCTAAAATACTTTTTCAGAGTCAAGTACATTTTTCAGAGTTAAGTGCCTTTTTTCTCCAGCATTTTTTTCCCCAGAGTTGAGTACCTTTATTCTCCAGAGTTAAGAACTTTTATTCTCCAGAGTTAAGTACATTTACTCTCCAGAGTTAAGTACATTTATTCTCCAGAGTTAAGTACATTTACTCTCCAGAGTTAAGTACATTTATTCTCCAGAGTTAAGTACATTTATTCTCCAGAGTTAAGCACTTTTTCCCAGAGTTAAGTACTTTTATTCTCCAGAGTTAAGTACCTTTACTCTCCAGAGTTCAGCACTTTTTCCCAGAGTTAAGCACGTTTTCAGAGTTAAGTGCTTTTTTCATAGTTCAGAATTGTTTCATTTTTACAGGTAAGTGTTCCTCAGCGGCTCCGGTGACGTTACTTCCTGTATGA
>NW_023495275.1:490000-677500 GCF_904425465.1 Colossoma macropomum | reverse complement strand
GAAATGCGTGTAGGAATGTGTGTAGTGGTGCATTTAGAAATGTGTGTAGGAATGTATGTAGTTGTGTATTTAGAAATGCGTGTAGGAATGTATGTAGTTGTGTATTTAGAAATGCGTGTAGAATTGCGTGTAGTAGTGCATTTAGGAATGCATGTAGAATTGTGTGTAGTGGTGCATTTAGGAATGCGTGTAGGAATGTGTGTAGTGGTGCATTTAGGAATGCATGTAGAATTGCGTGTAGTAGTGCATTTAGGAATGCGTGTAGAATTGCGTGTAGTAGTGCATTTAGGAATGCGTGTAGAATTGCGTGTAGTAGTGCATTTAGGAATGCGTGTAGAATTGCGTGTAGTAGTGCATTTAGGAATGCGTGTAGAATTGCGTGTAGTAGTGCATTTAGGAATGCGTGTAGAATTGCGTGTAGTAGTGCATTTAGGAATGCGTGTAGAATTGCGTGTAGTAGTGCATTTAGGAATGCATGTAGTAATTCGTGTCGTAATGTATGCAGGTTTACTGAACTGTTTTATTCTGATTCAAAGTGTGAGGCTGTTGTAAAACTAGCCTGATCTCTGTTATTTTTCTTAAAGAACGGCTTTGTGCTTTAGTGAATATGTAACAAAGAAATTTGCTAACTCAGCCGCAGCTCCATGAAGCAGCTGCACAAATGAGTATGTACTAAGTTTGTACCGACTCTGCTTGGGATCTTGATGCTTAGAGTAGTGAATTAGATTGTGTTTCTCATGTTCTGTCCATTTTTAGATTGTTTGAAGGCAGACACACACACACACACACACACACACACACACACACACACACGTACGTACACACACACACGCGTGCGGTAAAGCCCATAATTATGGCATGTGGTTTGTTGAACGCGAGGTCATGAACCTGGAGGCTGTAATCAAAGAAGCACTGGCTCTCTTTAACAGAGTAACAACTGGGCAGTCAGCAAAACCGGACCTGAGAAGGGTGTGTGTGTGTGTGTGTGTGTGTGTGTGTGTGTGTGTGTGTGTGTGTAGAAAGAGTGCTTAGGCTTGTGTATAGTTGTAGTAACAAATAGAGATGCATCAGTCACTAATTTGTCTTCACAGCCAGCTTGGCCAACATCTGTTTTTTATTTTTTCATTTTTTTGCTGGTTTTATTTGCCTTTCTTGAACCTGAAGCTCACATGGTGTGCTAAACGAAAACACACTGGCACAGACTGAGTGCTTTATATTAGCCAAATTCACAGTATAAACAACATTATTTATTTTTTCTTGGCCAATCTGGCATTTTAAAGCTGCACTATGTAAGATTTTTTGTTGTTCAAACTGAAAGAAGTATCATTACTGAGTCAGGAGAAATCAAAACAGGCTAAAATTTGGTGAGTCAGAGTCGGGAGTTTCATGCCACGTTGTACATCTTTATATGTTAACGTCACTCAAAAAAAGGTTTGGGTCGATGTTTAGATCTCAACATCAACTGATAAAGATATGATGACAGTAGCAGATAATTCACTCCCGTCCTCGGAAGACGCGTCCATCACCACGTTTCTCTTTGAATTCTCTTTCGTCCGCTCGGGGAAGGGGGCCGAAGCACAACCCATGGTACAAAATGTTCTTCCATATCTTGCATGCAGTTACACGTTTCCACCAGAGAGGTCTCCAAATCCCTAAAATGTACATAGTGTAGCTTTAAGTATTGGCGATATCCACAATCCACAACAGCTTTGCTTGACTGTTCTGTTTTGCATTGTGTAAGCACCCTTCGTAGGACAGCACTGCCAAGGACACACCTTTCGTCCATTATACTGTAAAGCTTTCCACATAGTAGCCACTTTTACATGCAACCTAATAATCCGTTACTAATCTGACTGATAGCTCAATCGGAACAGAATACGTCCATGTAAACACCTCATTCGGAATAGCCTAGTCCGATTGAGGCCATTCAAAATACAGTTTCTTTCCGACTGAACAAGGTGGGTAATCCTGTAAATAATAAGTTAAATAGAAGAATAATATCCGTGTAAACGCCTGTATCTGATTACATTCCCTATCAGAAAGTTTAAGTCCGTTCTGATCATGTTTGTCACGTCATAGTGAAAGTTTATAACGTTCAACATGGCGGAGCAGAAACTGGTCTGCAGAGGAGACGAAGTTCATGCTCTGATCTTTAAAAGACGGCGGTGGGACGGACGTCCAGCTTATGTGTCTCAGAACACGACGTCTTCCTCTCGGCCTCCTTTAATAAGGACATGTGAAGGACGTTTTCCTGAGTCTGACATCATTTTGAAGTAATTAAAAACACAAGCACTGCTCACTGCTGCTCATCTCACTCTGACTGGACTCAAGTCATGCTCGTTGTCACGAGGTCACGAGGTTGTCATGGTAACGTCTACACTAAACGGTACTCTACGCATTCGCATCATTTTGGATCAGATTGTTGTAGAGTGAGCATAAAAACACCTCGATCTTAATCTGGAAAAATCTTTGCATGTAAACACAGCCAGTGTAAACAAAAAAAAATATATATATATATATATATATATATATGTGTGTGTGTATAGTTATGAGGTTTTGGTGACAGTGACTGTTCAACTGTAAGCAAGTTTGGGATGACGTGAGTTGAAGTCAGCGTAGGAAGGTGTGGACGGGGATGCCTGTCTGAACCTGAGTGTTTCCTGAGGGTTTACTGCTTATCCTTTGTTCTTTCTTATCCTTTGCTTTAATCCCACCATCGCTCTATTGTCTCTGCTCTGACCTGCTCGTCTTCCCACGTACAACAGCGCTGTCTTTGTTTCCTTCTCATTAGGCTGAATGAATAACTGACTCTAAATGTAGGTATTGTGATATGAAACTGAGTCTGTTCTACAGTTTCTCGTTAGGCTGAATGAATAACTGACTCTAAATGTAGGTATTGTGCTATAAACTGAGTCTGTTCTACAGTGAATGACTTGCTCTAAATGTAGATATTTTGATATACAATCACTGAGCACTTTATTAGGAACGCCTCCTTGTTTCTCCACTCATTGTCCATTTTATCAGCTCCACTTACTATATAGGTGCACTTTGTAGTTCTACAGTTACAGACTGTAGTCCATCTGTTTCTCTGCATACTTTGTTAGCCCCCTTTTACCCTGTTCTTCAGTGGTCAGGACCCCCATGGACCCTCACAGAGCAGGTACTATTTGGGTGGTGGATCATTCTCAGCACTGCAGTAACACTGATGTGGTGGTGGTGTGTTAGTGTGTGTTGTGCTGGTCTGAGTGGATCAGACACAGCAGTGCTGCTGGAGGTTTTAAACACCTCAGTGTCGCTGCTGGACTGAGAACCAACCAGCAGCGTCCTGTGACCACTGATGAAGGACTAGAGGATGACCAACACAAACTGTGCAGCAGCAGATGAGCTATCGTCTCTGACTTCTCATCTACAAGGTGGATTGACAAGGTAGGAGTGTCTAATAGAGTGGACAGTGAGTGGACACAGTGTTTAAAAACTCCGGCAGCACTGCTGTGTCTGATCCACTCACACCAGCACAACACACGCTAACACACCACCACCACGTCAGTGTTACTGCAGTGCTGAGAATGACCCACCACCCAAATAGTACCTGCTCTGTGAGGGTCCATGGGGGTCCTGACCACTGAAGAACAGGGTAACAAAGTATGCAGAGAAACAGATGGACTACAGTCTGTAACTGTAACTGGTCAGTGGAGCTGATAAAATGGTCAGTGAGTGTAGATATAGGGAGGTGTTCCTAATAAAGTGCTCTGTGAGTGTATTGTGGTGAGTGATGCGCTCTGGTTAAGCAGCAGTAGATGAGGGTGACTGTGTCAGGGCAGGGTCCTGCTCCTGGACTAGTATCAGGGTGCAGTGTTTTCATTCCTACAGACACATCGAGTGACGTAACCCCTCCCATATCAGATAACACTGAGAAAACACCTGGAGCTTTCAGTGTGATGTAATACACAGATAAGCGTGTGTTTGTTTGCGCTTCTTGCACCCTTAACCCTTTAATGTCTGTATCCGAAATTGCAAGTTTCCTATAGTCCTCATGTTCTCTGAGCTTGGCCACAGGTCTGAATACATTTTTCAAATCATATCTAACTAAAAAGTAACTAAAAATCAGTTTATCACTACATTTGTCATATAAAATTTAATCTTCTGCATCCAGGGGGCTTTTTATGTTTAACAAAATAACAGAAGATCCAAATTTCATTGTGAATAAAAGTATGAAAATGAAATCTAATGGGAAAAAAATCATGTGGGTGCTGTTAGATGTTCTTCAGGGCATTTTAACCTTTTCAACAGCACAGATATACATGATTAGCCAATACAGGCCCAACCATAGATATACATGCCTAGATTCCGAGTGTCCGCCAAGGGACACAAGTGACGGCGGGAGGAGGATGTCAGCCACCTTCTTGGCCACCTGGATTGGAAGTGAGGTGTAGTGAAGCGGCCTCTCTGCAGAAAAGGGGCGGGGCCTGGGCGGTGGAGTTCGGGACTCGCATCTCGCCTTCGTGCCACTCGTGGCAGTCATCGTCGTCGCCCCCTCTCTGGCAGCTGACCTCTTCCTCCTGCCGTCACTCGCGCCCCTCGACGGTGCCCCGCCCCCCACTCACTTGCGGTTCTCCTCTCCCTGCTGTCCTCGCGGGGCTTCATCCTCGCTCAGAGTTCGGGCCCCGCCTTCCTGCCAGCTCTCGCAGCCGTCATTGGGGCCTGGGGGATGGGCAATGGCCATAGTTTTTACTCAAGCTAGCCTAGAAAGCAGCCTATAGCGAGCTACACACACTCGCAAGGCCATAAACAAATGTATGATGATCTCTTACAAAATTTGCTAGAAAATAATGGTTGGGAATCTCTACTTTAGACCAACCAGAAACAGGTTGTGTGTCATTTTTTTTCTTGATATTAAGTTTTGAACATGAGTGAGTTAGGGCTGCACAATAGATCAAACGTTTATCGTAATCGTGATATGAGCTTCCAGGTTAAAGATATTATTAAGAGCTGCAGCGACAGATCAGATTAACTCATATGTTTCTTGCAGATAAAGTAAATGTAAAATGTTGATCTCAAAAAATGACCTCTGCTGGGATTGAACGCTGCCACGCTGGGGACGAGTAACTTAACCATTAGGCTAAACAGCCAATTACACAACTCGCACAGCTCAAACACTCCTCCATCTTGAACTTCATGCTTAAATGGTTCCTTGCATGGTGAAACGGAGAATGTGTTCCATATTGTTCTATATAGAACCTTTTTGAAAAAGGGGTCACACTTTATTTTGAAGGTCCCTTGTAGACAATCTACAGATAGTTCTGGTGATAGTTCATTATCAGTGATGTTAAGGTTATGGTTAGGTCTACAAGTAGGTTTAGGTTTTGCCTTGAGGTCAGGTTTAGGGTCAGGTTTAGGGTTAGATGTAATAGAACCTTTCACACGCAACTTCAAGTTCAGTTGCATTTAATAGATATTTAATTGAATGTTAGTTAAAGATAAACTGAGCATCTAGTGGACCATCCAAATAAAGTGTCGCCGAACATTGTTCTCTAGAGCACCAAAAATGGTTCTTGTTACAAGTTTGACATTGTAACCGTTTTCAAAGAATTTTTATGTAGAACCTTATACGTTCTCCATCAGTCTGAAGAACCATTTCACCATGTAAAGAACCATTTAAGCACGACATGGTTCTATATACACTCATAAAATAGATGGTCTTTCAAGGGTTCTTTTGTAAAGGCAGTAGCTTATAGCAGTATTTAGTAGCCTGAGTTCTACACTGTTAAGATTATGGTTCTTCAAGGGTTCTGTAGTAAAGAAAATGGTTCTAAATAGAACCATGAAGACTCAAAGAATCCTTTGCATGATCAAAGGGTTCTTTGCATCATGAAAGTGTTATTCAGACTGTGCTGTAGATGGTTCTATATAGAACCTTTGTGAAAGTGGTTCTATATAGGACCCAAAAGGGCTCTACTCTTGTTATGGTGTCAAGCTTGTAACAATGGAAGAACCCTTTTGGGTGCTGTACAGAACACTTTTCAAGACATTTCCACGTAGAACAATCTACAGCACATTCCTTCACATTTCTCTTCAGTCTGAAGAACGCTTGCGTGATGCAAAGAACCGTTTATTCGTGCAGAGGGTTCTTTGATTGTTTGTGGTTCTATATAGAACCAGTTTCTTTACTAAAGAACCCTTGAAGGACCATCTTTAAGTTTGTGTATAAAAAATAAATTCATGTTAGTTTTTGGCTTTATAATAATACAGACATACTGCTGTGTGTCTGTGTAGGCGTTCATAACATTGCGTGGCATATGAATAAGGTCTTATAATGCTCAGTGGAAAGAGAACATCATTTTTACTGAAAGTTAAGGTGGCTTGTCGGAAACGTACGAAGAGATCTGCTTTTAAGTGGGCTCGAAACTCCTGTGTAACTACAGTGAAGTACTTAGAAACAGCGCTTTGCCTTTGCTTAAGTACAGATTCTTGTAAAACAGAGAGAAACTGAATCATAAACCAGTTAGAAAAAAATCAATAAAGGCGGATGAAGCCGCTGAACTATAAAGACATTCCTGAGCTTTGGAACAACACAGAAAAGCTTTTTAATAAACACGCTCTCTCCAGCTCTGTCCTGGAAAACCCTCGGCCCTCACATCTCCCGTCCGGCAAACAAAGGCGGAGAGAAAAGGCCAAGAATGTGTTTGTTTTGGCCAGACAGAGCCGCTGACCGGGAGGAGGGGAGGATTTGACCGGCGCAGCGACTCGCGCAGCATGTGGCAGCTCAACCGGTGCAAAGCGCAGATGAGGGGAAGAGTTTTAGTGCTGCGCAAAACTTGACTTAAAGAAATATCTTGACAAAAAGTCTGACTGTAATACACTACAGGAAGTGTAGGGGGCGATATGGCTTCTACTGTTTCATTTAAAAAGCTCTATAATGTTCATATGATCCACACAGTCACTCTGACAGACTGTAATACACTACAGGAAGTGTAGGGGGCGATATGGCTTCTACTGTTTCATTTAAAAAGCCTCTATAATGTTCATATGATCCACACAGTCATTCTGACATCTGAAGGATGGATCACCAGAGACGTAAGACAGGGTTACTAAGGTTTAGAGGAAGATTCATCTGCCCACTTGTTTTGCATTAGAGTTAAAGGTCAAAGGTCAGCGGTCAGAGTGAAGGCTGGAGTTAATCTTTTCCTCGTGATGTCTCTTTCTTCTGTCTGGACTTGTTTGACCCCAGACAGCAGCGGGTGGGGGAGGGGGATGGGGATTGGGGAGGGGCGGCGACTGAGAGTGGGCTTCTCTGGTGCTATCCCGAATGTGTCTGTGCTCAATACAGAAAAAGTGAACTCTGTAACAGAATAGAGGACTCCCTGGCCACTTTATCAGAAACCCCTCTGTTGTGGCTCCACCTTGCTGGTGTACAGTTAGAGACTGTAGCTCATCTGCTAAGGCACAGTTTGTGTTGTTCCTCCTTCATCAGCGGTCAGTTTCTGACCACAGAGCCGCTCTTGTCTAGATATTTTTGGGTATTTGGGTCCTAGTGGTGAAAAAACAACACAAAACAGTGCTGTATGTATATAGTGTTATTGCAGGACTGAGAATGGACCAACACCCACACAACATCTGGACAACAGCAGACCTGTGGGCAGAAACTGACCAGTGATGAAAGGAATAGAGGGAGGCTGAGAACTAACAACAGATGAGCTACAGTGTGTAACTGTAATCATGTAGTGGAGCTGTAAGGTAGGTGGAGCTCATAAAGTGGCCAATTTAGCAAAAGGTAGGTGTTTCTATAGCAACCAGCTGCAATACCATAGCTACAACCTAACAATACCACCTGGTATATCTTAGCAACCACCTAGAAACACCCTAGCAACCACCTGTAATACCATAGCAGCTGATTATTAGCACTGTAGTAACCACATAACAACACCCCAGAAATTACCTGGGATATCTTAGCAACCACCTACAGGCACTCAAGCAACCACCTAGGATGCCGTAGTGGATGGTTATCAACACTGTAGCAACCACCTGGGATACCATAGCAACCACCTGGCAACTCCCTAGCAACTACTTGGGATATCCTAGTAACCACTTAGAGGCACTCTAGCAACCGCTTGGGATACCATAGTAGCTGGATATCAACACTGTAGCAACCACCTGGGATACCATAGCAATCGCCTAGCAAGAGCCTAGCAACCACATAGGATATCTTAGCAACTGCATCGCAACAACCTAGCAACCACCTGGATATTTTAGCAACCATCTAGAGGCACTCTAGCATCCACTTGGGATACCACAGCAGCTGGTTATCAACACTGTAGCACGTGTCTAGGATACCATAGCAACTGCCTAGCAACAACCTAGCAACCACATAGGATATTTTAGCTACCACCTAGAGGCACTCTAGCAACCGCCTGGGGTGCCATAGCAAATGGTTATCAACACTGTAGCAACCACCGGGGATACCACAGCAGCTGGTTATCAACACTGTAGCAACCACCTAGCAACCGCCTGGGATATCTTAGCAACCACCTAGAGGCAGCTGGTTATCAACACTGTAGCAACTACATGGGATATCTTAGCACCTGCCTAGCAACACCCTAGTAACTACCTGGGATATCTTAGCAACCACCTGGGATACCACAGCAGCTGGTGATCAACACTATAGCAAGCACCTGAAATACCGTAGCAAACACCTAGCAACAACCTTGCAAATACCTGGGATACCATAGCAACCACCTAGCAACACCATAGCAACTACCTGGGATATCTTAATCGCCTGGGATACCACAGCAGCTGGTAATCAACACTGTAGCAACCACATGGGATACCATAGCAACTGCCTCGCAACAACCTGGCAAACACTTGGAATACCTTGGCAACCACCTAGCAGCTACTTAAAATACCAGAGTATCCATTTGGAAGCAGCCTGTCGACAGCCTGGGAACTGCTTAAGCTGTGCAGTCGCTCTGCGTTTCCTTCAGGAATTGCACTTTCCTAGTTAGTGTGCTTTATTGATCTGTTGTCACGCTCAGCTGACGTTCTCCGTCCTCGACCCCTCGTCTGGATATTTTTGAGTGGTGGTCCGGTGTAAACCTAACAGTGACACTGGAACACACTTGTTCTGACATCATAATCAGCCTGTGTGATGAACTGACAGTCTCCTCTCGTACCTCCAGAGCACAAGATGACGGCAGAGTTGATGCCCAGCAGGCCTGACAGTATCAGCTCACCGCAGCGAAGCACCATCACGCGGTAAACAGGAGATAAAGAGACTCACGCTCAATAAAGCTGAAACAACGTCACATTGATGCCTTATCACTGTCGCACACCAGCATCTGTTTAACACAAGCCGTTTCTCTCACTTTCACTCTCAGTATGATCGTGTGTGTATGTGCCCTAATATGGAGCCATTACGATCCAACAGCTGGAGCCCCCAACACTCACAGCACCAGATCAGACACCCAGCGAGGGGTGGACCCTGTTAGCACCTCTGGAGTGCTGCAAATAGAGTGGCTATGTTTAAAGTTAAACTTCGGACTGAAAAATGATATTAAAAGTGCAGAAACTGGAAAAAAAGCAAACTGTGCACAGGCAGAGACTTAATTCATAAATCACCTTTCATAAATGCATGAATCAAATTAATATAAATAAATCAAGACCTTAATAAGATTTTGATCCAGCATCTTGGATGCTGGGTCGGCCTCTCGGGCACAGTTTTAGAATGGTTTAAATCATGTTTAAGTAATAGGCAGCTCATGGTTTCACTTGGAAATCATTCATCAAAAAGATTTGCCATTTCTTGTGGAGTCCCTCAAGGTTCAGTCTTAGGGCCTTTGCTTTTTTCTTTGTACATGCTTACCTCTGGGTGAGGTCATTAGGAAGCATAGTATAAATTTTCACAGCTGTGCTGATGACACATAATTACACATCTCCATTCCTTCTGATGATTAAGACTCTGCAGACAAACTAATCAGCAAATATTTCTCAGTGGATGCCGCGAAATTTTCTACAATTAAATCATGAAAAAACTGAAATATTGATCTTTGGTACAGAAACTGAGAGAAAAATGATTTTTGAAAAACTTGGTTCTTTAGCTTCATCTACCAAACCTGAAGTACGAAACCTGGGTGTGATCTTAGACTCTGAGCTCTGCTTTACCCCACATGTAAACACGGTCACTAAATTAGCTTTTTATCATTTAAGAAATGTCGCTAAAGTTCAGCCTTTTCTCTCTCAGAGCGACGCAGAGAAACGTTCATGCATTTGTTACAGTCAGAGTTGATCACTGTAATGATCTTCTTACTGGACTTCCTAAGAAAACAGTACATCTTTTACAACTCGTACAAAATGAGGCAGCATCCTAACAAAAACAACACAGAGAGATCAGATCACTCCCGCTTTAAAAGAGCTGCACTGACCACCTTAAACTCGAACTGTGTTCCTATTGGAATTTTCGTTCCACCTTAAATAATGCCGTAATAACGTGCTAGCGACTAAATAGGCGTCAGGATATAACGGCTACGTCATTTAAGGTGAAACGGGAAAAAAGAACAAGAAGCTAATTTCAGCTCCATCTAATCTCTCTCCAGTCAGTCAACACGGGCTGTACCAGGTTACCACCGTGAGTCTTCCGCCAGTCTGACGACACCACTTTTCTCACACTGGGGCTGAATCTCAAATGGCTCACTGCTCCCTACATAGTGCACTACGTAGGAATCTAAATACTGACTCCTGCAGCCCAACAATGCAAAATATCACTAAAAATGATTATTTGGGATTCATCCACATTCATACTCGACAGGCAGTGCAGTATTCGACAGCAGAAGATAGAATTTCTAAACTTAACATTATACACAGCTCACTATTTAGCTAGGGAGTACGGAGCCGTTTGGGACTCAGCCTGGGTTTGACGCTACTTCTGACTGAAACACGGACATTTGAAGTGTGTGAGACATTCAGGTTCATTCTTTAGACTTTCATACTGCCGTTTTTCAGTGATTCATATCATGAGTGCTTTAATTCAAGCCTGTGATATTAATGTTGGAGTTGTTTAGCATGTTTGCTATCTTTTAGCCTGTTAGCTAGCTGACCAGCCCAGTTCTGCATAAGAAAATAAGTTTTCAGCCCCTCAGTTTAAACAGAAGCAGGTTCTTACTTCATCAGTTCACTCGGTGCTCCGTGTGAGCAGCACTGAATTTATACTGTGCATCTCTTGAGAAAGTGCAGTTATTGAGTAACTCTACCCAGTAAAATGTGCACATAGCTGTGAGTCTGTGGGGGGAAAAGCCTCTGCTTTTCGAAAAACTGTTCTTCTCAGGAAATCAGGGCTTTGAGGGGTGAAAGGGTGCAAACTCAGTGTAAAGTGTGAGCGATGGTGTTTTGGTGACCCCCGGATGAGGTTCAGGTGTCCCTCTGGGATGAGGGTTTGTTTCAATTAGGGCTGTCCTCCTCTCCACTGTCCTCCTCTCGACCGTCCTCCTCTCCACCGTCCTCCTCTCCACTGTCCCCGACGTGACCTGATATTGAAGCGCCGCAAATCAGTGTCGGCCTGCAGAGTCAACGGCTCAGATTACTGACCTTCATTTTTCACAATTTAACTCTGTTACACTGAAACATGTGCTCTCTCTCTCTCTCTCTCTCTCTCTCTCTCTCTCTCTCTCTCTCTGTCTGTCTCTCTCTCTCTGTCTGTCTCTCTCTCTCTGCTCTCTCTCTCTTTCTCTGCTCTCTCTGCTCTCTGTCTCTCTCTCTCTGTCTGTCTCTCTCTCTCTGCTCTCTCTCTCTCTCTGCTCTCTCTCTCTCTCTCTGTCTCTCTCTCTCTCTCTCTCTCTGTCTGTCTCTCTCTCTGTCTGTCTCTCTCTCTCTCTCTTTCTCTGTCTCTCTCTCTGTCTGTCTGTTTCTCTCTCTCTCTCTCTCTCTCTCTCTCTCTGTGTTATAATGCTCTTGTTGTCCTGCTCTGTTCTCAGCCGGCCGTGTTGGACTATCTGCTGACCTCGATGAAGTTTGTGCTGCAAACTTCTCTCTCTCTCTTTCTCTGCTCTCTCTGTCTGTCTGTCTCTCTCTCTGTCTGTCTCTCTCTCTCTCTCTCTCTCTCTGTAATGTGTTATAATGCTCTTGTTGTCCTGCTCTGTTCTCAGCCGGCCGTGTTGGACAATCTGCTGACCTCGATGAAGTTTGTGCTGCATGGGATGGGCATCCTGAGGATTAACCTGGCAAACAGCAAAAACAAGGTCCACATTTTATTCCTCTCTCTCTCTCTCTCTCTCTCTCTCTCTCTCTCTGTGTGTGTGTGTGGGTCTCTCACTCTTTTGGCACCCAAAACCACAATAAAGTGATACTTCAGTAAAAAAAAAAAATCTGCTGTGCACAGTTTCCCTCCTCTCCCCGAACGCAGTCAGTTGCTAAGACGTGTTCGCTGTCTTTGATTTGTTCTTCTTTCATTTTGCAGTGGAGCTACGAGGCCAATGTAGCTAACAGGAAACCCCAGTTGTGTGCAGTCGTTCAGTAAACAGTAATAAACTTGATTAAGTGATTTCTGACCCTGTATGACACACTGTGATCTATAAAAATCCAAAGTACGCCACACAAAAACAGTAGCAGCCGCGTTGAAGCCTGAATTTTCTCTGCAGTTTTGTCGATCGTGTAATATGAAGCTTGTATTACTTGTTAGCTACATTAGCCTCGTAGCTCCACGCGTCCTGGCTGATTGACTGCATTCGAGTTAAGAGGAGGAAACTGTGAATGAAGGTTTTTGCAGAACTGTCACTTTAAAACTGACTGATTTGTGTGAAAGGAAGGAGAACAGAGCTGCTGTCAGTCTAACGGCTCACTGCAGTTGATGTGAAGGAACACTAGATGGCAGCAGCCTCTCAGAGAGAGCCGGCCACTCAGTCTTACAGTGTCGCTCGCACACGCGCGTGTGTGTCTTTCCACGTCCTTCTCTGTGAGTGTATGTGAGCAGTTCTCATGCTTTTTTAGTCCGAGACCTCCTTTGTTTATATGTAAATATATATATATATTTATATATAAGTATTTTACAGAGATTTATTATAAAGTATAAAGTAATATATATAAAGTATGTATATCTTTTTTAAGAGTGTACGGTGGGGTCCGAAGACTGAGACCACTGTGAAAATGCTTCTATTTCATAGTTCTTTCTAATTTAATCCAGATCTTTTCACTACACGATATTATCAGCATAACGGTCTGTGTGAAAAGTAGAATCTTTGAATGTTTACATATATATATATATATATATATATATATATATATATATATATATATATATATATATATATGTATGTGTGTGTGTGTGTGTTCACATTTGTGGGTGTAAACTGTACACTATATACTGTGTATGAAATGTGCAGCTATTTCATGATTTTTGTGTTGTACTTTGCAGTGAATGGAGCTTTTATTGTATTGTTTTGCTTAAAGAAGAAGTTGGATTTCTGTTTAATGACAGCCAGAAAGTCTCATCTCAACATCAAACCACGTTGCTGAACATCACATTTTAAGTCTGTATCCTGCAGCCCTACACTGTTAGGAATAAAGGTTCTGTGCAGGTACATTTTTCATTCATGGAGGTACAAACAGTGTAAATCAGGGGTGCACAACTTCTTTTTACCGAGGGCCAATTTGACGTCACCTACACCAGAGGGCCACAGATTTTCACATTATATTTGACTTGCCCACAATAATTTGTACTATAGAATGCGACCAAACTGTTATTGCATAACATCAGGTACTTACAAGTAGTGTCTTGGTCAGTGGGAGATATTGCTGCCTTTCTTTAACACTACCTGACTAATGTCAGGTTCCAGTGAGGTGGTTGCAAGTTAATCTAGTTCGCAGGGGAGATTTATTCAGCTTCATTAAGGAAAACATTTGTTCACATATGTAAGTGCTTCCAAACATGGAGATCCACTTCTGTGAATTTGGGAAGAGATTGGGAAACAGTTCTCTGTCCGGGGCTTGATAAAACTCGGCGCATCACCTCGCTGTGCTCACTTCTCATTGCTGCAGAGCGCTGGAGTTCAGTTATTTCAAGTTGTAATTCACCAGGTTCAGTTTCGGTATCTACAGAGAATGGATCTGCAAGTAGTCTGACTGCAGGCTGTTCATTCCTGAACTGCCCAAATCTTGTAGTGAGCGCCTGATTCATGTCTTCAAGCACACCGCTGTGTCGACTCCAGTTACAGTCCCTGTGAGTAAAGGCCTCTTGGCACGTTGGAAAATGTGTCAAATTCCCTTTTCCCAGATTCAGTTTCATTTCAAATGCACAGACAGCCTCAAACAAGTGGCACATCAATCTGTCTTTCTGCTGCAGTTTCAAATTGAGATCATTTGAGTGTCCAGTTAGGTCAAAAAAGCCAGATCAGCAATCCAGTCAGTGTTTTCCATGACTGAAGTGTCCTTTACCTTCTGCTGAACAGCTTGATTTCATTTCGCAGTGCAAAAAATCTTTTTGAAACATTGCCACGACTCAGCCGTCTCACCTGTGTGTGATAGATAACATCCCCATAGACTGCGCTGAAGTCTTCCAGAAGAGACTGAAATTCTCTGTGGTTCAGTGATCTTGCACAGATAGAATTAACAGCAGATACAACAAAGTCCATTATATCCTTAAATTGCAGATGTTTTCCACACAGTGCCTCTTGGTGAATTATGCAGTGGTAGTGTTTAGTCTGCGCTGCGAGGTCTGGTCCTAGGTGCCTCTTCAGATGTCCAATGAAGCCATTCGTCTCTCCGATCATGGAGGGAGCACCATCGGTTGTTACGGCTGATAGCTTGCTCCATGGTAAATTTCGGTCCTCCACTGCTTTTTTGAATGCATGGAAAATCTCAAACCCAGTTGTTCTACCAGACAAGGGCACTACTGCTGCATCTGTGACACCACGGATGAATGTTGAGAGCTGCGCTGTATCGGTATTGTCTGTGCTCTCATCCAAAGCAACAGAAAAATACGCGAGGTCATTTATTTTGCTTTTCAACTGGCAGTATGAATTACTGGCCATATCAAAACCGCGTCGCTGAATGGTTGTTCTTGAGCGACTAATGTTTTTAAAAGCATCTTTGGCTTCTGGGCAAAGTACATCACAAAGCTCCATCATACAGTCTTTAACAAATTCGCCGTCAGCGAAGGGGCGACGAGTTTAGCAATCCTGTAGCTAGTATGGTACATGCATCAGACCCCTTTCGTCTCTTTTCGGACACGCCTTGTTGGCTCACCAGTTGCTTTATTAGTGCTTCAGTCTTTTGTTTTCTCTCCTCACCTTGTAAATCGCTGAGTTTTGGGTGTTTTGTTTCGTAACGTCTCTGTAAATTATATTCCTTTGCCACGGCCACGCATTCCAAACACACCAGGCATGAGAAAACGCCATGGTTTGTTTCGTGAAAGAAGTACTCGGATGTCCATTCTGGGTTAAATTTCCTATTTTCAAGAAGAACTTTTTTTTACTCGTTCTTGGTTTTGACAAAGACATGCTGCTGCTGAAGTAACTTGGATTAATATTATTATTAATAGCTGGCTGGTTTCGGTTTTGTTGCTGCAGTTTTGGTGATAACTTAGCAAAATACAGAATCGCATTTACTACGTAAACATGCGTAATGACTACGGGGCGGGAGAATGAGTCAAATGTAAACACTAGGGGGCAGTGTTTCGCATTTTCATGAAACTGCTTAATGAATTTGACGTGCCAGGTATATTTATTTGTATATGTATCAGTATTTTCTTTGGCGGGCCGCATAGAATGTCTTGCCAGGCCGTGTCTGGCCCGCGGGCCGTGTGTTGTGCACCCCTGGTGTAAATGTTCCCTCAAAGGTACAACAGTGGTTTTAAGGTCTGATTGTGAACCTTAAATCAGTTTTTCCAGGTGAAAAGTTCGTATTTGTACCTTTTCATAACTGAATGTTTTAAAACAGAACAGTAAAATAAAAGCCTGGAGACGAGACGGGGTGTGTGGAGTCAGTACAGCTTAGAACATATCATTTCAGTGGATTATGGTTCAGTTATGTTCCCTGACTAAAGGTACTGAGATGTACCCTTGAGGGTTCCACCCCAGTGACGAGGGGTCCTGCCCTGGTGACAGTTAAGTACCTTTATTTCTGAGAGTGTACTAACACTGAAAGATCTCTCTGTAGACCCTGCACTGTTTACTCAGCCTTGTCATATTAGAAGGTTTGTGCATTCCAGAGCTTTCCAGAATTCCTACAGAAAACCCAGAACTCCCGTCACATTCCGCAGTCGGCCCCCACCTTCGGTTTGAATCGGAGAGCCAGAGGCGGCTACAGTATTCCAGGAATAGTTCGGCAGAAATATCAGATGTGCAGGATTTCCCTCCTGAACCCCAGATATAGATCAGTGTCCGAAACAGCATAAGGGTCTCGTTTGAGTCCAGCTGAGGTTACAATCATAAAAGACAGTCAGTCAGCCTTTATTTAAGTGACCCTCATTTACAGTGTAGCTGAGCATTATACAAAAACAGGAGATTAAAAAGTGTAAATTCTGTAATAATTCATTCAGTTCTGTTATAATAAAAGTGTAATAAAGTAAAATGAAGCATAAGGACATGAAACAGGCAAATCAGGTTATGAAAACGAATCAAATAAATAAGAAATTAAGAATTTAAAAAAGGAATAAAGTAGAAAAGAACGAAAGTTCGGAGCCCTGCTGGTGACGCCTCGTACAAATAAAAATAATGCGTGACTGTATTAACAAGTGAGAATGAGGTCCTAATGTGTAGCTATGACTTAGTAAGGTGTGGGAACAAGATAATTACGTTGTGCCCATGACTTAGTGAGGTGTGGGAATGAGACAATTACATTGTGCCCATGACTTAGTGAGGCATGGGAACAAGATAATTATGCTGTGCCCATGACTTAGGGAGGCGTGGGCATGAGATACTTCTGTCGTGATTACGACTTAGCAAGGCGTGGGAACGAGATAATTACATTGTGCCCATGACTTAGCAAGGCATGGGAACGAGATAATTATGTTGTGCCCAAGACTTAGTGAGGTGTGGGAACGAGATAATTATGTTGTGCCCATGACTTAGTGAGGCGTGGGAACAAGATAATTATGTTGTTCTCATGACTTAGAGAGGCGTGGGAACAAGATAATTATGTTGTTCTCATGACTTAGAGAGGCGTGGGAACAAGAAAATTACGTTGTGCCCATGACTTAGGGAGGTGTGAAAACAAGATAATTATGCTGTGCCCATGACTTTGTGAGGCATGGGAACAAGATAATTATGTCGTGCCCATGACTTAGTAAGGCGGGGGAACGAGATAATTACATTGTACCCATTACTTAGTGAGGTGTGGGAATGAGATAATTACGTTGTGCCCGCGACTTGTGGACTGTGGAGAGTGACCGGTCCAGTGTTCTTTCCACATAGACACAGCTTAACATGAGACGCTTAGTGGCTAGCCACTCAAATCTGACTCAAATCTGAGGCTGCTGCTGGAGCGACAGCTGAAATTGAGCTTGTTCTGTTGTGTTTGGATTTGTTGCTAGATAGCGAATGCTAGCCGACTCCTCCCTCCTCGTTTGCAACACTCCTGGTTAGCTTAGCTAGTGGGCTACAGCGCTGCACACCGCGGTAAAGACTAGATTCTGACTAACTGCTGCTCTGCTGTAACGACTGTAGTCAGTAAAAACGCTTGTCTGAGAGAGCAGAGTCGAGTTAAGGGTGTTGGGAGTGTTGAAAGTCAAAATGGAACCTGTTCTGTGGTGTTTTAAGCCGTAGCCTGCTTGGCTTAGCTAATGCTAGCGTCGTTAGCAGTGTGAAAGTGCCAGTGTTTTGGCTCTACAGTGGAAAAGAGGCCAGTGTTACTTTAAGCCACTGCCAGCAAAGAAACGTGTAAAAAATGAGAAATCATTCCTGAGATGGATTCACACATTATTGCAGTGGTTTTCCTCCATTCACTGTTTAAAAGTGGTAAAAAATAAAGTTTATTTAAGGGGCTAAAGTGGAATCACTCAGTCAGCATGATGCTGATTAGTGGGTTATAAGCTTCCATTACTTTATAGCAGAGGTCACTAATAGGCGGACCGCGTTCCGAGTCCGGACCCAGACGCTGTCCTATGCAGACCTGGACCTGTAACTGATAAACAATGGAGAATGATTTCATTTCGACATGTGGTCCTGTTTTAATTAGCGTAACTCTTCTAGCCTTTACGGTAGCTTTAGCGGTCGGACACTCACAGACCAATCACATTCGTTGTAAATATCACACATGACGCTACTGAGCCAATCAGCTCTGTGCATTACGTTGAGCACTGAGACTCGAGAGAGTGACGCACACACAGGGGAGGGACGAGGCGAGAAACAGCAGTCAGAGAAGAAATTGAGTCAGAGGGAAGTTATTTCACACGTCATGATCTAAAAAGAGAAAACTGACAATAAACATTGTTGAAATGTTACTGAATTGTACTTTATTTGATTTGATATTCAGTTGTTGACTGTATAAGATGTTGATATACCTACTAGGCTACTTCAGTAAACAGTATATGGCACTGAGTCATGATGTAAGTTAGACATTATGATGTTCTGGACCTTTGCTTGAGGACATTTTCTCTAACTGGACCTTATTGAATTTTAATTAAAGACCCCTGATTTATAGCTATTAGCCTCGTAGCTCCAATGCTAAAACTAAAGAAGCAAACATATCTTGGCTGATCGACATTTGGTGTAAAAGCAGGGAAATCTGAGCTGTTCCTTAAAAAACTACCTTAGTTTGATGTTCTCAGACTTCACTGTGGTGCCAACCAGTTGACTGCTAGCCTAGCCACCAATCTGTGAGCTAATAAATACAACCAAGCTAGTATTAGTGTAACTCTTAACCTGCTATTCGAGCAAATTGGAATAAAAACAGTGATTCTGTCTTTGTTTGTCCACAAAATGGAGTCCAGAAATGAGTTCCTTTACTCTTTAAGTCTGAATAAAGCCAAACTAAGGTATCTGCTTAACCAGCTACTTTGCTGACTTTAGCTTTACCTTGTCATTTTTGTCATTCGAGGAACCCAAGAGGTAAACTTGAGACACCAAGCGTGTCTTGGCTGGTGTAGAAGAGGGGAAACTGTGTAAAACTGACTTTTAGCTGAACGACTCCTTTAAAACTCCATCAGTTCACTGTCATCGAGCTGAGGTTTTGTTTTAACCACGCATTCAAATGAGAACTGTAATTAACAGAGCGATTAGCTGCGCTGGAGCGGCTAATTATCATGTCGCGGTGGCGGTCTTGCAGATGGATGCAGGTCAGTTCGCTTCGACAGGGATCTTTCCGCCCCCTCATGGACGTTTGTTCCCTTCAGACGTCACTGTCCTTTCATCGGCGCCCGTGTGGTTCTCGACGCGAAGCTGTTTTTCTCTCTGATCAGCGCAGATTGTGACAGGAGTTGACTTCACATGAAGTTTTGTTGTTTTGTGTGTGTTTGTGCTCCACAGGTCCACGCTCACTCCGTGCTCTCGTGTGGGAGGTGCTTTGACGAGGAGCAGGTGCTGTTCCCGTTTATAGGCCACGCCCTCTGCTGTCTGTGGGCGGATCAGGGGGTGCGGTTGGCGGCGGCCCGCGGATACGAGTATGAGCTCAACGACTCGGCGCTCTAGTGAGTACGGTTGCATTCCGGCCTACAGCTGGAGGTTGTTGTGTTATTAGTGTTCTCAGCTTCATCGGTTTGAAAGAATTCATGATTTTATATCCTTTTCATTCGTCAGCGTTCTCTCACTACAATACCCAGCATGCATCATGCGCTTACATCATACAGCTATTTGGAATCCCTGTGATGTCAACAGAGAACTTGTAGAGAGAATTCCCACTCCTTAATGTCTTCCGGGCTTCTCAAACACAAGAGGGCGCTCCCGAGCGAGTCCAAAATGAATGGAGAATTTGAGCAAAATCATAGTTTATAAATACTTTTTTACATTTTTAATATAAAAGAAGGCATTCATTTCCTGAGTACAGAGCAGCATAAAACATTTTAACACTGCTGTTATATTTTTAAGAGCTTTTAAACTCGAGTTATGAGTTTAAATGGCGCCTCGTATACGGTCATGACGTCTGTGAGCGCGAACAGCCGATGTGCTGCTCCGCTCGCCAACCAATCAGCTCTGAGTAGCAGTAACGTTAGCATCCTGCTGCCCAAAACATGTTTGCTGTACAGAAAATACATCCTTCTACTTTCTAAAATTAAAGGAAAGTTCTGGGCGAGTGATTAGAAACTATTTTAACTTTTTGTTTTTAGCTGTTTAGCTCCATTCACCCCATTCAATGGGGACAGTCATGTTTTTGATATAACGGGGGAAATAAGAAGCAGCCAGGCTCCTCATAACCCAGCTCTGGTGTCAACCAATTGACTGCTAGTCTAGTCACTGATCTATAAGCTGATAAAAATGATCAAGCTGGCCTTAGGGTGACTCTTAACACAGTATTCAAATAAAATTAGAAAACAGCAGTTCTGTCTTTATTAATATCAATTAGGACGCTGGAGGGAAGTTTTTACCCTTTCATTTAGATAAAAAGAAGCCAAACTGAGGTATCTAAACAGCTACCTTGCTAACTTTGTTGACGAGTCTTTTGTGATTCAAGTAATCCATTCATAAAAATGATTCTAAGACATTATATTATCTCATATCTAATCTTCTTGAAAAAATCTCCTAAAAACTGAGTAGCTTGTACTTAATGGCTGTTTCAGTGGAAATAAAAAAACTATTAACTTGAGTTCATGTCTGAAGGACATGTTAACATCTTGACAATGTCTTGAAGGACATTCAAATTCATGACTGTGGGTTGTTTGCATATCGTATGCATATATTTAGCAGACTGGAATTGACAGACCATGGTGTAAAATGGGGTTGGGAATTTTTACCAAACTTTAATTGACTCCAATTGACCTCTGGCAGTGAACTCTGGCTTATTCTTTGCACTCTATGAATATGAATTTTGCCGTCCAGTAGCAGCTGTGATAGTGCAGTCTGTACCTTCGTAGACAGTAACACGGTTGTTTGTTGTTTTGGCTCTGTATTCTGTACTTTTATTAAATTTGAAGTAATAATAGAGGTTCGAGGTTTAATTAGAATACAGACATCTAAACAGATTTATATCTAGATTTGAGAAGTGCAGATTCTAAACTCTTCGTGCCGAATTTTGTGTTTGTAAGTAGTAAAGGAGATATTTTATTATGATTTGAATTGGAGTTGTTGTGTATCAAGTAGAGTGGCCCAACAAAACGTTGAGTTTCGGGGCAGATTTGGGCCAATTTTTCATGTACAACACTGAGCTTGGATTTGTTTTCTAAAAAGTGTTTTTTTTTCTCTGATTGATTAACTTGCAGGTATACGCCTACGCTACAGTGCTTAGCTGCTTTCGGATTAGCTCTGTAGCTTGAGGAGTTTGTGAACGCGCTTGCCTAGGTTGCTCACAGTGACTTAAGACTTTCTACAGTAGCAGCAGTAGCGTGAGGAACTTTAGAGCATCTATGTTAACAGGTGGATGCTGTTCACTGCCAGCTATAATCAGCAGTTCCTCAAAAGTACTGCGATAAATACTCAGTTAATTATTTGAGCTGCCAGAATTGAAATACTGAAATCACCATTTGGGTTTTTGTTACATTTTGTCACAGAAAAATAAAGAAAATATGCAGACAGTTCTGTGCAACATGAGCTTATGTTTTAACAGGACCGTAAATGTCGTAATGTTGCGAGGACAATATGGAGGTGGGCAATATGGCGGAAATAAAATATCACGATACTTCAAGAAATGTTCATAATACATCACATATTGGATCAGGTAGCATCAAATCTCCAAAGGACTATTAAAATTTTTGAGTACAAATGATTTTTCATATACCGTTGCCTCAAATCCAGCTAAACTCACTGTAATTAAATATGCCGTGAGTCAGTGTCTAAAAGTACGATGTCCACTGGAAGCTCATATCGTGACCTATTGTGACAATTTATCGCCATAACAACAGCTGCGTTCCAAAGTCGAGGCTGCAGCCGAGTTAGGCTGCTTTTCTCGGCCACTACATCATAGCAGGCCGTTCTAAAGTGAAGGATCCTTCGCATACAGCCTAGAAATGCAGCCTACGTTCGGAGTGAAAAAAAATAAATTCGCTTTTCTTGCAAAATACGATCCTTGATTTATTTTTTCAGACTGAATTATTAAATTCAAAAACATAAAAAAAAAAATAGGTGTGCAGGGCTCCTTTTGGAGTATGTTGCCTTGAGGCAACACTGAGCGACAGAGGGAAGAAATGATATAGACCCGTCTTCCCTGAAGTGGTGAACTCACCTGGCTTGTGACTGGCTAAATCTATTCCACTGTTGCACAATGTTGCTTCTAGGCAACAAACATATTTCTGCAAATTCTCATAACAGTTGATACTGAATGGTAAAAAATGAGGTTTAAAAGTGCTCACTAAGAGATAATATGACCAAGTACATGCTTTTTATTGTCTCACTCAGACTCTTCCCTTTATTGTTAACCCTATTGTTGTCTTTAAATATATGTAATGTTATTGTAAAGTGAGGAAAATGAGTTTGTTGCCCTGAGGCAACATCATGCAATAGAGGATTAAGAATCTCCGTTTCCACAGGATTTGGCAGCGTTTTTACTGTGTTAATTTGCACAGGATTACCTCAGGTTATTTTTATGGCTCGTTTTACAGCCGTAAAAATAATTGAAAAAGCTATACGTTTTAAAGGCGGCGGAATCTTCACCGACGTGGGAGCTCAGTCCGTAAAAATAACTGACGTGACTCATTCTCTAAATTAATAAATGACTAAAATCACTAAGAAACACCAGTAATAATTACATTACCCACCTCCTCATATAAAACCAATCCCATCTGAATTGGGCTTTAGTTGTATTTCTGAGATTAACCCTTATGTGGTGTTGAGGTCTGTGGGACCCATTTTCAATGTTTACCAAAAGAAAAAATGATGTGATTTATTATTATTTCAACCTCAGATTCTTGGCCTTTGTTAATTTTCTGTGAAGAACATATAAAATAACCCATTTTCAGTGTCTTCACTCTGTTCACCCCCCACACATTTATATTACACATGTGGTGTTGGGTGAACCTGCGGGGAGTAAAAGTGTGGAGGTGCTGTGTCCTTCACTCTGTTCTCCTCCTACATGGCCTGCTGTTAGTGTGTGTGTGTGTCTGTGTATATGTTTGTATGTGTGTGTCTGTGTGTGTCTGTGTGTGTGTGTGTGAGGGTGGACAACATGGACAGGCTGCTGACTGGCTACAGCTGCTAAAGGAGAACCCTACACTGGACACTTGTGATATTTTAAACATCTGGTATTCTTACATAAATTGTTATGGCTGCATTGATTTAAAACACCAATAATGCGGTGGGTCAATAGACCACTGAGTAACAAACACATCAACACCACACAAGGGATAACCGGGTTTCTAAAATATTTCCTCATTAGAATATTTTGAAAGTTTTAAAAACTGTTAAACTGAGTCTGTTTAGTTGGTGAAAGTGGCTGAAGTGCAGAAATGGAGTGTGAGACGGAGCCGGAGATGCTCAGCGGTGTGTGTGGTGCTGTGAGAGGTCAGTAATCAGCGCTTAAAGACAGCTCGGAGTCCTGACTGTGACTGTGACTGTGATTAAACAGCGGGAGGGTAATTATTTAAACCAGGCAGTCGAGCCCCCCGTGTGGCAGCAGTGCGGAGTGTGTCGCAGCAAATGAGGATCCCCTGCGTAAGTGTGTGTGTCTAAAATGGCAATTAGTGCTGCGTGGTGTGTGTGTGTGTGTGTGTGTGTGTGTGTGTGTGAGTGTGTGTGTGTGTGTGTGTGTGTGTGTGAGTGTGACAGCTGGGAGCAGCTGGTTTGGTGTGTTTTCTCTCGTTCACACAGCGAACTGAGCACCACACACACACACACACACACACACACACACACACACACACTCACTCAACACCACTACAGTAAGTCAGTCTATCTGTACTTGTATCGCTGCCCTTCTCAGGACCTGATATCCGCACTAGGAAATAACTGACAACACAGTCATTATGAGGACCTCTCTTCATCTCTCTCTCTCTCTCTCTCTCTCTCTCTTTCTCTGTCTGCCTCTCTCGCTCTCTTTCCATCTCTGTCTTCCTCTCTGTATCTCTCTCTCCACCTTTCTCCCTCTCCCACTCTTTTTATCTGTCTCTTTCTTTTTCTCTCTCTTTCTTTCTCTCTGTCTCCTCTTTTTTCTTTCTTTCTGTTTTTCCTCTCTATTTGTCTGTTTCTGTTTCTCTCTCTGCCTCTCTTCTCTGTTTCTCTCTCTACCTGTCTCTCACTCTCTGTCTCTCTCACTGCCTCTCTCTTTTTCTTTCTCCTTCTCTGTCTCTTCATCCCTCTTTCTCTCTCTCTCTCCATTTCTCTCTCTCCCTCCCTCTTTCCTTCTCTCCCCCTCCCTCTGTCCCTCCCTTTATCTCTCTATCTCTTTTTTCTTTCTGTTTCTCTCTCTCTGTCTGCCTCTTTCTCTCTCTCTCTGTCTACCTCTTTCTCTCTCTCTCTCGTTCTCTCCCTCTCTCTGTCTTCCTCTTTGTTTGTCTTTCTCTCTTCATCTCTCTGCCACTCTTTCTTTCTTTCTCTCTCTCTTCCCTCTGTCTCTTTTTCTGTCTCTCTCTCCCTCCCTCCCTCTTTCTGTATCTTTCTATCTCTCTCTCCCTCCCTCTCTCTGTCTCTCTCTCTCTCTCTCTCTCTCTCTGAAAGGTCAGTAGGTGTTTGTATTCCTCGTCCTTCATTTCTCATCCAGCTCTTACAAACCATACAGAGAAACCATCATCGCTGTAATGACACTTCTGGATTTATTCCAATCAGAAATATTGACCATTTTATCAGATACATCCCCACCAACACCACACCTGATTGGCTCAAACACATTAACGAATACACTCCCATTCTGCTAATTAACACTTAAGGCACACACAGTAATTAAGAGGATATAATGATTAGACGTCAGCCTTTCCCTGCTCTCAGTTTCATCTCTAATAAAAACTGTTTCATACACAGGCGTCGGCCTCACTGTGTGTCGTCGTCTTAGGAGCGAATCTCGGGCGTTTAAGCACAAACCTTCAGATCAGAGCGTCCTTAACGGGTCATTCTATAGAAACATCCATTTTTGTGTCCCTAACATTTACAGGTATATTGCACTTGAAAAACATGTTAAGGTTACAATTTATTCATATTTTAAAATAAAACAATAAATTATTTTAACAGTTACACTTGGTTTTCAAATTAATTGTCTAGAATTCCAAGCACCACAGAAGAGCTCGTCCTCACAGTCATGTGTAAAGGCTGAGGCCACATTTTGAGGTTTCTACAATTTTAACTGCAACAATCTGTACATAACTATGAAATATACGATTTAAATGACATAAAGAAAACAAAAGCCAAATAAATATTATAAAATCTATAATGAAAGTTGTCCCCAGGAGTCGTGTCACTGGTGTTACTGCGTGACAAAAACTCTTATTTTGAAATAAAAATCGCACTGATGACATCACTTGACTTCCTTTTACCTGTTTTCTGAGGATCTATGAAGAAAAGCTCATGGTGAGTCCACTGTGTCTTTCAGTTATCAGAGATCTTCTCATTTAGCTCATGATTTCATACGAAGCTTTTAGCTGAAGTCACCGGTGTGACCCACTTTATTCTGAGGTCATTGTGAAAAAAATAGAATAGAATATAGAATAGAATAGAATATTGATAAAAAAGTAGACGTTTCTGTAGAATGACCTTAACATGAAAAACATGCACTTGGTCAGAATCTTGACTGCTGCGGTAGCATAACAGACATGAAAGCTCTGATGTTGTGGCCAGTATTTCCTCATATTTCATGCCGTAAGTATTTTGATGTCAGTTTTAGATGGAAATAAGTTTTTGTATGAGAAATGTAGCAGAGTAGATTTCCCAGCTATTTACAGCGCAGCCAAGCGAACCAAACGTCCAGCCAGCTGAACAAGCAGCGATTCAGAAGGACAGTGCCTCTTTGTGGAAATATAAAGCTCACAATACATTTTCAGCTGAACCCCTACAACAAAAAACATATTAACAGTTCCACCTTTTTTGGATGATCAGTTTATCATTATGTATTTAATTTTTACAACCTTTTAAATTAAAAAGTCAAACTATGCTTTATTTACATTTTAGTCACCCCTTGATTTTAAATACAGGGCATGTGTATATACATACAATAAATATATGTGCGACATAAATATATTTCTGTATTTGCTTCAGAACTGTGTCTTTGTGAATACAAAGACGTCACAATGTGTAAATTATCACTGCCACCAAGATGATCAGTTGCCACTTCGTTCTTGTTTGAAATTGATGTAGAACATGTTGACATCTTTGGACTCTTATGACTCCTATGAGAGACCGGTGGCAATTATAAGGGGCCCAAGCACCTTACACCAATATAGCCAGTAAAGGCCTTTCATTTATTAAAATTTATTACATAATTT
Source organism: Colossoma macropomum (assembly GCF_904425465.1). Lineage (NCBI taxonomy): Eukaryota > Metazoa > Chordata > Actinopteri > Characiformes > Serrasalmidae > Colossoma > Colossoma macropomum. The sequence continues at coordinate 651,030 of NW_023495275.1, read as the reverse complement.
ATTACAAAATGGCCTGGAAAGCAGCACATTTTTTGGCAAGACTTGTATTGGCATAGTTGTTGAGCTCAGAGACCTGAATCATTTTACAGTAGGTGTACCTAATCCTCGTCCTGTAGATCTGTCACGCCTATGACTTTTGGTCACTCCTTATCTAACACACATGAAGGCCTTCAGAGGTGTCTGGATATTAGAGACTCTCCAGAGGGGTAGATCTCCAGGACCAGGACTGGGCACCCTTGTTTTACAGCAGTTACCTGTTTCCTTGTATTTTGCTCTCAGAGTGCAGCATATTGCTTAATTTTCATTTAAAACCATTCTCTGGGGGACCAAGCCTCTGGACCCTGTGCAAGTGTTTGGTTTCTAACTCCCATTTTTCTCTGCTTGAACGTTTGTGTGTCTGTATATCGTCGCTGTCCAAAGAAAACCATGTATCTCCATTTATGTTGATTTATTTTTCTACCTCATTTTAACACACGCTGTCCTTTATGTTGTGTGAAAATGTCTTGATGATTGGACCAATAAAAATGCTCTAAAATCACTTGGAATAAAATCTCTTTGCATTGACCTACACTGGAAGGAAAGAGTGTTTTCGCACTCTCCTGTAAACTTACTATTTTGGAGATACTTGTTTTTATTTGTACAGCGACGATATGCTAGTTTAGGAAAACATATTTAGCAGAAAATTGCACAGACGCCCCAACAATCAAATCTCATTTGATTTGATCAACTTTCTTAGTATTTCGTGTGTCCACACTTGGTTTATTCCAGCTTCCATTCTCTTCAGGAGACTCACATTCAGTTTCTCAAAGAAATCTGCAGAAGGTCAGGCTTAGAAGTTGGGTTTACTCTCTGCTTCGTACAGTTGCAGTCAATAAAACCTTAGATGTCCATTTTTGGTGTTCTAGTTTTCTCAGTAAACTTTTAATATGTAACATTATTGAAAAGTTATGTGAAAAAAGCATAATAATTTGTATTAAGAGCATTTTGGAAAGCTTAACGCTCCCAAATAGGCTTTGTAGGTTTGTCCAAACTTTCTGATACTGTACGTGTATGTGTGGTTCAGTGATGAGTGGTGATGGTAATGGTCAGTGGGAGGGGGTGATGCATTAAGACTGGACCCTGGCGGTCACTTCCTGCTGAGAGCTGCTGAGATCTTAAGGCCAGAGGAGTCTCTGTAGACAGTGTTGTCTCACACACACACACTTAGATACGTATCTCACTCCAGCACACACTCTCGGTCTCTGGAGGCGCGTCTGGGGGCTGCGCTGCTGGGAGGGGGCAGCAGAGCCGTCTTTCTGCCCGGGGGGCTGATCCGATTCGACTGCTGCTGGAATGTCAAGGAATCGCTTTGGCACTCGGAGGTGTCTGAGTGCGTGTTTGTGTGTTTTATTTTTAGTGGTGCAGCGTTACGATGTTCTTAGATGGAGCGTGTTGGTTTAGAGGTTTAGACACTGAAGCATAAGAGCTTTAAGAATAACGCAAAACAGCCTGAAGAGCCAATAAGAAGGTGCAGTGATTTCTGATTGGATTGCACATTTAAATGTATTGTCTATGTTTATGATTGTATTATGCTTGTGAAAGAAAATGCACTGAAGTGCACTTTTCAAAAGTGTATTTAATGTAGAAAGTGCACATTTTTAATGTTTATACTTTAAATATACTTTAATATATACTTTGAAATTAAGTTATGATTAAATATATATTTTTGTAAGGATTTAATTTTTCAATTTTTAATTTTTAACATAGTTCGAACACGGCAGGCCCGGAACTTTACATAAAAACATTTCATGATGTATTGACCAATAGAAGTGCTCCAAAATTGGCTTGAAATAAAATTGTTAAATTAACTTACATTGAAAATTTAGACTGTTTTTATTCTGTAAAGTTACTATCTTGGAGATATAAGTTTTCTTTGGACAGCGACAACATGTTAAATGCATTTAGTGCTTTTTGCAAACAACTTAAATAGAGTTAAAAATATCATTTATAGATATAATTGTTATTACACTAGTAGTAGTTATAAGATTTATATATAAAAATAAAAGGGCTGCAACTAATGATTATTTTCATTGTCGACTAATCTGTTGATTATTTTTTTTGATTAATCGATTAGTTGTTTGGTCTATAAAATGTCAATGTGTGTTTTCTAAAGCCCAAGATGACGTCCTCAAATGAAATCGGAGAATTTTTATTTATTTATTTATTTTAATCACTCATTACCGATTAATCGATTTTATCAAAATAGTTGGCGATTAATTTAATAGTCGACAACTAATCGATAAATGGATTAATTGTTGCAGCTCTACTGAATAATGCATTTTAAATAATATTTCAGTTTCACTAAATACATATAAATACATTCAATGAATATAACACACATTTAAATGCACTTTTATACGATACAATTGAGTACACACATCATATTATTAATTTTATTACATAAAACGTATTAGAACTTAATCTGTGTGGACAAAGATGCCTAATCTTGCGTCGTGCTCGATCGCGTAGTTATTCATAGTTGGTTATTCATTAGATGTTGTGTATTTTAGGTGCTGTGTGAGGCACTGAACATCCTATGGCCTCAGTCGTCTTTTCAAGCGTATTTGTGTGAGCTGGGATGCAGGTGTAGAGCTGGACGATATGGCCAAAAGTGTTGTGTCATATCAGTCGATATCGATAATTAGGGATTAACTTTTAAATTTAAACATGGAATATTTAATAAAACTGCACCAAATCTTTACCTAACAAAATATTTCCTTTCCCGTTCGGAATTATCAGCCTCCGGTCATACTTGCTGTCCTGCTGGTGTGGGTTTGCTCGCACTTAGTACTGCAGGAAAACAACTGAGTGCTAACAGCGCCCCCTAGTTGGGAATCTGGGTTACTGTGGAGAAAATGAACATACAAAGCTTCGACTTAACGTTTTTATCTTCCTCCAAAAAAGGTTCTGTTTGAGCTCAAACTCTCAAAACGTTTGTTGCCCATTTTTTCAGTCATTTACACCGACAGAACTTTCACATACACAAAATGCACACGTTTAACTTTCTTACTCTTTTTCTTTCTCTTTCTCTCTTTTTCTCTCTTTCTCTCTCTCTCTTTCTTTCACTCTTTTTTCTTTCTCTTGCTTTATTCTCTCTCTCGCTTTGTCTTACTCTTTCTCTGTTTCTCTCGATTTCTCTTCTTGTCTCTCGCTCTCTTTGTTTCTCTTACTCTTTTCTCTCTCTCTTTCTTTCTCTCTTTCTTTCTTTCTCTCTCTCTTACTCTTTCACCTGTTACTTTTCTCTTACTCTTGTTTTTTTCTTTCTTTCTCTCTTATTCCTTCTCTCTTTCTCTTTTGGTTTCTCTCTTTCTCTCTTTTTCTTTCTTTCTCTTTTTTATTTTTCTCTCTTTCCCTTTCTCTTTCTCTCTTTTCTCTTTCTCTTGCTTTGTCTTATTTTTTCTTTCTGTCTTTCTCTCTTTCTCTATCTCTTTTTATTTCCTTTTCTCTCGCTCTCTTTTCTTTCTTTTGCTTTCTCTCTTTCTCTTTTCTTTCTTCATTTTCTCTTCTTCTTTCCCTCTTTTTTCATTCTTTCTCTCTATCTTCTTTCACTCTTTTTCTCTCTTTCTCTTTTTCTTGCTATCGCTCACTTTATTTCTCACCTTTTGTCTCTTTTTATCTCTCTATTTCCCTCCCACTCTCTCTATCTCTCTCTCATGCTTTCCCTTTCTTTCTTTCTTTCTTTCATTCTTTCTTTCTTTCTTTCTTTCTTTCTTTCTTTCTTTTTTTTTACTCCCTCCCTCTCTCTCTCTCTCTCTCTCTCTCTCTCTCACATTTGACTTTCATGATGATGCAGAGATGAACTCTGCAACTCAGACTGCATCTCCGTGAGTGTGAGTGTGTGTGTGTGTGTGTGTGTGTGTGTGTGTGTGTGTGTGATGTGTGAAGCACTGTGGGGGGGCGTTTGGGGGGTGTATCATAATGCAGCCCTCAGGAATGCTGAGGATAATCCCTCTTTGAAATAATGCTCATTACGCATATGCAAATCCTACGTAAGCCGGCTAGTATCCTGTGGTATGAATATTCGCAGCTGCAATTAGCATACGATTAGCGCCCCCCTCTGGGGCAGCGTTATCACTGCCGCACCCCTAAACACTGCGACGTCACCGCGCGGAGCGGCGTCCCACGCAGGGAGATTAAACCCAGAGTCGCGGGTCACGTTGTGTCGCGGAGCGACCGAGACCAGAGAGGAAGAGAGGCAGTGGGAAAGTCCTCCATGTTGGTGCAGTTAGCGAGCTAGCTGACTCGCTAACCATAAACAGTAACAGTGAACAAATTACATCTGTAGCAAAAACAGTGTAGATAACTGCCATTGTCGGTAACTGTGGTTTGACTTGAAGCTAACAGAGCATTTAAATCATTTTTATATTGAAATCATAATTTAAAGCACAATTTTCAAATCGCAAGAGCTGCGATTTAATAAAATTGTACGTTAAACAGCTTTGCCTAAGTTGTAAGTGGGGAACTTTAACCTAGTAGCACAGAACTTGTGATCTGCCTGTGGATGAATTAGCCTCTTCAACTCCACTGGTGGTTCCAAAACGCACTTTGTCATATTCTTCATAACTTTCATATTTCATAAGCTACATTCAGAAGGTGGGGGTCATATGAGAGCTGTAACTGTCTTCTTTCCAGTCTAATAGATGGGTTATGTAATTTTAAACCCTTATAATAAAAGAAGCTGGACTGAACAGAACTTTTTTGTCTACTGAAAGTTGACCCATTTTCCACAAATCTGGGCTATAAACTATAAACAGTTGGCGTCTCTTCAGTGATCTGCTCTGTAAAAATGATTTTTATAAAATAATACAAAGAGTGTCTAAGATTTTTGGCTTTCAGCAGTAAATTGTAAGCATATAGCAATATGTGTGATCATAAAACACATTGAGGGGAGCTTTTACAAAAAATTAAATAAATAAAATAAAAATGTACATTTATTTCGTGCAGTTACTGAATAATTTGCCTTACGATTTGGTCACGTGAATTCAGATGGAAAAACCAAAATATACCCTAGAGAATAAGAGGTTAGACAAATCAGAGGCAACCAAACCTCCATGTGTTGTGACGTCGCAACCACAACTTACTGGCAGTCTGGCACTCTGCATTCAGTAGACAGATAAAGTGGATATTTTGGTCTTATTGGCCAGAAAAACAGGCTTGAACCTTGATTTGTAGAAATAGTCGCAATATCAGTCAGAAAAATCACACCCGAGCTGTTCAGCCCTGCAGGCAGGAGAGTTGGGTGCAGCTGCAGTTAGCCATGAAGCTAACGTTGCAGTTAGCGAGCTGATTGTATCATCTATAAAGGTGCTGATACAGTCTCCCGGCTGACTGTGTATCATACAGTCTCTCTTTGTGTTTATTTGTGGTCAGTGGGGAAGAAATGGTAAACGGTTTGTGCTGAAACACTGTTAACGTTAGCAAGTCCTCTGTTTTGGAGGTTCAGTGCTATGAAGCTCCGCCCCTTCAGAGGTCAGTACAGCCAAAGCAGTCGCGCTATTGGTTGATGTTCCAAATCGGCTTGTCAGAGTTGATTTCGACGCAGAAACCTATTCGCCAATCACGACGAGTTTCACTGAAATCTGTAGATTTTGGCTGGTAAATGCTGCAGTGGCTGAACCTGAACACTGAACAGTGGAGCTGAGAGGCTGATTCACACTCAGAGTCTCAATACAGTGTTTTTAACATGATTCAAATGATTCACACAAATTCTCTCTTTCTCTCTCTCTTTCTTTCTCTCTTTCTTTCTCTCTCTCTTTCTTTCTCTCTTACTCTCTCTTTCTCTTTCTCTCTTTCTCTCTCACTCACTTTCTTTCTCTCTTACTCTCTCTCTCTCTATCTCTCTTACTCTCTCTCTCTTTCTCTCTTACTCTCTCTTTCTTTCTCTCTTACTCTCTGTTTCTTTCTCTCTCTTTCTTTCTCTTTCTCTTTCTTTTTCTTTAACGTTTTCTCTTTTTCTTGCTTTTTCTTTCTCTTGCTTTGTCTTGTTCTTTCTCTTTCTTTCTTTCTTTCTCTTGCGTTCTCCCCTTTTTTCTCTTGCTTTCCCTTTCTTTCTCTATCACTTTCTCTATCTCTTTTTGTTTATTTTTCTCTCACTCTTTCTCTTTCCCAATTTCTTTTTCTCGCTTTCTCTTCTTGTCTCTCTCTCACCCTCTTTTCTTTCTTTCTCTTTATTTCATTCACTCTTTTTTCTCTTTCTCTGTCTCTTGCTTTCTCGTTCTTTCTCTATCTCTCACTTTGCCTCTCAACTCTTTTTTCTCTCTCTATTTCTCTCTTTCACTCTGTGTCTATCTCTCTGTCATGCTTTCTTTCTTTCTTTCTTTCTCTTTCTCTCTCCGTCTCTCTCTCTCCCTCTCTCTGTAGTTTTTTCGAGAACATGGCTCGGATCGTGTCCCAGGACTATGTACCCACGGAGATGGATGTGCTGAGGGTCAGAATACGGACCACCGGGGTCATTGAAACTCAGTTTAAGGTCAAACACCTGGTCTTCAGGTAAAACTCCTTATAGTGCTGATCCTCTATACAGCTGTTAAACTCTTAAAGGGGAACTCCGGCAATTTTTCAACTTCCTCCGTAGTTAAGTGGTTAAGATGTAAACAGAGTCATTCAGAGTGGTTTGGTGTGAAACGCTCTGTTCTAGAGAAACTTACCGAGTCAGAGCTGTTCACAGTGGTGGTGATGGGAACCAGACGTCCACCTCTAAAAGCTCCCTGACAGAAAGTTACTACATGAAATGGTTATGAATTCACTGCCTGATGACTGAGACACTGTTTTGTTCTAAAACATGTTCAGATATTCCAGTATTTTCCATCAACAATCCATATAAACTCAGAAGACTCGTGTAGGTTCACTGGTGGTTTTGGATAGTAAATAAAATGTCCATATTTGTGTTGTAGTCATGGCGACCCCTGGTTCCTATCACCACCACTGTAAAGACATCTGAAGCAATTCACACCAAACCACTCTGAATGACTGTGTTTACTGTTTACATCTCACACACTGACAATTTGTGTTAAATATATGTGGAATCCCCCTTAAAGTCACAGTAGTTACAGAACATGGAGGTAATTTAATTGTAGTTTGTTGAAACAAGTGGAGAAACTGTGGTGCAGATTCTAAACCAGTCTATACCATAGTTGTGTTTATAACCAGAAGAGGAGATATTTTAACTCATTTCATTTGAATTTGATGTAATCTTTTGTTACATTAAAGCAATAAGTCTCGAGAGGCCGTGGGTTACTGTGATTTTATCACGGGGAAGGGTGGTTGTTAGGCACAGAGCGAAGCAGAGTAAAACTTCCTTCCCTGTGATAAAATTGCAGTAACGCACAGCCTCAAGTGGCTTATTGCTTTCATACGACAGCCGCCAACATAAAATATGATACAATACATACTGTTTTAGAAAATAATTTGAGTTATTATTAATGAAAATTGAAGTCAACAAGTCACAAGAAATGTAGTTCCTTTAGTGTGTGGTATCGTTGCCACGCAACCATGGAGCACTGATTGAGGAGAAGAACGTTCGGTCGCCCATCTCTGTATATTGTGGTCATTTCATGATTTATTTATTTTTTTATTTTTGTCATATAACAGTAAACATATGTAACACAGCACTGTTTAATGTAAAAACGTTCAGTTTATAAGTACTTTTTTGGTCACCGAATTACCACCGTGAGTCTTATTTAGCACCAATCCAGCAGTGCCGCTCTTCTCACGCTGGGGCTGAATCTCAAACAGCTACCTGCTCCCTACATAGTGCACTACATAGGAATTTAAATACTGGATCCTGCAGCCCAACGGAGCAAAATACATTTGAGTAATAGTCATTTGGGACACAGACACATCCACACTACGCAGTTATTTATGTAATTATGTAATCATGTTTGAATTGTAATGCAGTGTGACAGTAATAGTAGACTGTCTATCTAAGGGAAACCATATCAGGCAGATTTGTATTGGTTTTCCTGATAAATGGCATCCCCAGTATTGATGCTGTCGTGACGGCCGCCAGCTCTCTGCTCACACTCCGCGCCTCATTTCCAATACATCCACATCATGTGCAATATTCATGCCCTCCTCTGAGTGATTACTCAATACATCAGCAGCTTAATTAGCCTGAGACTCGCCGTAGCCTGACAGCGTTCTGATCTGGGAGGTGGTGATTGTGCTGGATTTAGGTGCTTATCTCACGTCTCAGATCATCACCTGAAGGCCTGAGCTCAGGTAGGGGATCCTACACTGCAGGTTTCCCTTGTTCATTGCTACAGTGGTTCTCTCGATGGTTTTACTATGGCGCACCCACAAACACATCTTTCCCAAGTTTTATTAAGGTCGTGTTTTATTAAGGCCCAAATTAGACTCTTGTAAATTATGTATCGCTATTCACTTTAACCTGTATCGCATAGTTGGAGGTTGCATTAGTTGTAATAATACATACTAAACACTTTTTTAAAAAAAACTTGTTAAGTAAAATATTAAGCAAGAATTATCATCTAAATTCACATCTTAAACAGATACATAATGGACAAGAAAATGTCCAAGGACAAGTGGCCAGTTAGTGGAAGCACACTGTAGTTGTTTCTAATAAAATGGCCCATTAGCGGAAGTACAAGGTAGGTATTTCTAATAAAGTGGCCAGTTAGTGGAAGCACAAGGTGGATGTTTCTAATAAAGTGGTCAGTTCATGGAAGCACAAGGTGGGTGTTTCTAATAAAGTGGCCAGTGAGTGGAAGCACAAGGTTGGTGTTTCTAATAAAGTGACCAGTTCATGGAAGCACAAGGTAGTTGTTTCTAATAAAGTGGCCAGTCAGTGGAAGCACAAGATGGGTGTTTCTAATGAAGTGTCCCGTTAGTGGACGCACAAGGTGGGTGTTTCTAATAAAGTGGCCAGTTAGAGGAAGCCTAAAGTGGCTGGTGACTATAGAGAGACAGCAGTACAATCTGCGAACATTCACTTTGATTGTCCTCTCAAGTTCCATTCCAGTCAGGCTTTGCGGCGAGACGGCCCGATAAAACGATCTGAGTGTGTCGAGAGAATTGTGGGTAATTTTCTGCTTAGTGACTTTTCCATCCATTTGAATGTTAATGGGGACATTTACAGCTACGTGATGCCACACTTCATTTCAGTCGGCTAAAGGATTATGGGATTCCGCGCCTCCCCCTCCCCACCCCCCCGCTCTTTCTCCTTCACCCGATCCGGTGGAGCTTCTTCAGTCTCATCCATTTAGCGTCCATTTTCAGCCAATCCTGCCTCGCTGGAGTCTTCTCACCATCTTGCTCCATTCCCTCCAGAGTAACTCGGCTAACATCTATATTGCCTTTGTTTGCATAATGATGAAAGTAATTTGGTTTCCGCCGTTTGTGACAGGTTTTCATAAGACTGTAGTGAAGCGAAATAAGCTGCAGGTTAAAATACGGCTGGGGAAGATGGCGAGTGAGTGTCGGGACGCCTGGTGGGTATTGAGTTGGTTGATATTGTCCTCTCTCGCTCTCCCTTGAGCACTTTAAAACCGGGATTTGTGGAAGCTGAGAAAGTGTAGCCTGTTTATCTTTGACTTTGTGAGCGACTCGGCCGGGAGGAAACGTCAGAAGCGTCTCGAGGCGGGTAGCCGAGGTTACGTCACCGACTGCGTCAGAAGCTTATTCAGAATCCTCACATAAAACCGTGAAACACTGTGAAGGAAATTCAGCATCAATTTTATGTACTTTTCCCTCAATCAGCCAAGACATGTTTGGGTTCTGAAGTTTGGTTCTTTAGTTGTTTCGTTGGAGCTACGAGGCTAATACAGCTAACAGGTAATGGAAGCTTGTACCCCACCAATCAGCATCAGCCTGCCAGACTGTTCTCCACACACTTTAAATGATGGTTCTTTAAGGGTTCTTTAGTAAAGAAAATGGTTCTATATAGAACACTCAAAGAACCCTTTGCAAGTGTTCTTTGCATCGTGAAAGCGTTCTTCAGATTGATGGAGAATGTGCTGTGGATGGTTCTGTATAGAGCCTTTTCCAAAAGGGTTCTTCATAGCACCAAAAAGGGTCGTTCTGTCACACTGTTAAAAACGATGGTTCATTAAGGGCTCTTTAGTACAGACTCCATGAAGGTTCCATGAAGAACCATGGACACTCAGCCAACCTTTTGCATTATGAAGGAGTTCTCCAGATTGATGGAGAATGTGCTGTGGATGGTTCTGTCTGGAACCTTTTCAGAAAGAGTTCTGTACAGAACCCAAAAGGGTCCTTCTATTACACTGTTAAAAACAATGGTTCATTAAGGGTTCTGTAGTAAAAAAGGAAAAAGGTTCCATAAAGAACCATTAATGCTCAAATAACCCTTTGCATGATTTAAAGGGTTCTTTGCATCAGTAAAGTATTCTTCAGATTGATGGAGAATGTGCTGTAGATGGTGTGTAGAAACTTTTCCAAAAGGATTCTATATAGCACCAAAAAGGGTTGTTCTGTTACACTGTTCAAAAAGACGGTTCTTTAAAGGTTCTTTAATTAAAAAAAAAAAGTTCCATGAAGAACCACAGACACTCAAAGAACCCTTTGCATAAGTAAATGGTTCTTTGCACCATGAAACGTTCTTCAGATTGATGGAGAATGTGCTGTAGATGGTTTCATATAGAACCTTCCAAGAGAGAAACCAGCCGACCAGACTGCTGATCACCATAGCAGCGCAGAAAAGAATCTCGCCTAGCTGGTAACTAACGAAAAGCCATAGAGAGAAATTTAAGATAAAAACATCAATAATTTGAAGATGAATGGACTTATTTGCATTTATAATCACTCCAGCTGGTTTCCTGATACGTTTAATCTGCAACGAGACACTGACAAACACTAAAAAGTTGCGAAGCTGAATCAGTTTCTCGTTCACCAGCTTCTAGTTCGAATTTTCCCGTTCCACCTTAAATGGTGCAGCAGTTACGTTCATTTAAGGTGAAATGGGAAAATTCAAATGAGAAGCGACTTCAGCCTCGTAAAAAGTTGAACGTTGAGAGACTTTTCACAAGAAACTGTTCTACCTTTGCGGAAAAGTTTCCTGCTGGAGATGCGAGAAAAGCGGCTATAGCTGAGCTAAAGCTTAAAGCAGAGCAAAGTAAGTCTCTGTTTTCGTTTATACTCTTTATTCTATTCCAGCACATCAGCACATACTGAGACATATTTACAGCCAAGATGGGCGTAAAATGTGGCTCCCAAAGCGGTTAGATTTTTGTTGAAGCGTCACAAAATGGCTCTTCTTAACATTTGGGTTGTGACCCCTGATCTAAAACATCAAATCTAATTGTAACTGTCTGCCTTAGATTAGGTAACGTTATATTACCGAGGTCATGACGTCAGGTGAAAACGTCAGAAAGACGCAAAGCAAGCAGCACAACGCTGGATGAGCTGGACGTGCGTCTCCGTGTTTATGATCATATAAAAAAATAAAGCACTACAGTAGCTCCTCTGTGGACCGCTGGGATCCGTGGGCTGTATGTCTGATGTTTTTATTGGTGTTCCACTCAGGAGATGATGTTTTCCGTGCCTTAGACAATGGCAGCTGTTTGCAGAAGATATGAGCAACATATCAAAGCCTTCTTTCACTTTTCTCCCTCTCTTTTTCTCTTTCCCTCTCTCTCTCTTTCTCCATGCCTCTCCCTACCATCCTCTCTTATCGCCAGCTTACACTCCTGTCGCATGCTGAATGTTTAATGGAAGCTCTCCATGATGTCCACAATGGCTTTGTGTTCCGTCACTTTCTTTCTTTCTTTCTTTCTTTCTTTCTTTCCTCCCTCTCTCATTCCACCACACCCCCTCTCGCTTATCGTCCAGCTTTGCTCTGATTCTGTGATTGTCAATCCATGTTAAAGCCGTTTAGATGGTGATCTTTCATACACGTCTAATCTCCACACACTTGAGTCCACAGAGACGGGCTTAAAAATATGAGCTAATAACGTAAACATGAGCTCAAGCCGAGCGGCGCGGTGGGACCAGACGTCTTGCTTATTTGCTCGTCTGTGGATGGGAGCCAGTGGTGCTGGAATGATGGAGCGAAATGAATTCCTAAAAGTAATAACTAAATAATAAGCTATCACTTTAAGGGGTTAACCCTTAGACGTCATTAGGGCGGTACAATAAATCACATTTTTAGAGTCAGCGCATGCGCATGTACGTATATATACACACACACACACACTCACTAGATGGACAAAAGTATTGGGACACCGACCTGTCCATTCATCCATAAGAGCATTTGTGGGGTCAGACACTGATGTTGGACTACGGGGCCTGACTCGCAGTCTCCGCTCTTGTTTTATCCCAAAGGTTTTCCCTTTACTGGAACTAAGGGTTCTAGGCCAACCCCTGAAAAACAGCCCCATAGCACTATAATAAAGACAGGTAAGGTTCTCCTGGCATTCGCCAAACCCAGACTCGTCATCAGGCTGACAGAAGCATGATTTGTCACTCCACAGAATACGTTTCCACTCCTCCAGAGTCCAGTCACACCACTCCCCATCCCCCCACCCCCGTTTTGGCATTGTACATTGTGATCTTAGGCTTGTGTGTAGCTGCCTGACTTGTGGTCTATTGCTTCATGGCTGAGCTGTTGTCGCTTCTAGGTGTTTCCATTTCACAATAATAGCACTTACTGTTGTCTAGGGCAGATCTAGTCGGACACAAACTGACCTGGGACAGAGGTGGCATCCTATGACAGTGCCATGTTTAAAGTCACTGAGCTCTAGGAGGAGTATCCCAATACTTTTGTATATATGTTTTGTATTATATATATATATATATATATATATATATATATATATATATATATATATATATATATCGTCGTTGTCGGAAGAAAACCTCACATCTCCAAAATGGTAACTTTACAGGAGAAGGAAAAAACCTAATTTACTTTTAATGTAAGTCAATGGAACCAGACAGTTTTCCAAGTCATTTTGGGCCGTTTTGTTTGGTCCATTGATCATGAAATTCATATACGATGTAAAGGGCAACAAGTATTTTCAAATTATGTCAGAATCTGAAAAATGACAAAAATGGAGATACAAGGTTTTCTTCCGACAGCAGCGATATATATTTATATCTGTCTAGCAGATCTAAGCTACTTCAGTTTCATTGTAGTGTAATGCCGTAGAGTCCATTATGAGGTGTTTTTGTTAATATTACAGTATGTATTCATTACATATTTCGAGCAAAATCACTGACTTTTTGACCTCATTCATTGCAGTATTTTTGTATTGATACAGTTCTTCAGTACACACTTATAATACTAGAATAATTTACCAGAATAACCGCCCCCCCCCCAAAAGCTTGTAGCTACTTCTGGAATCGGGGCAGTTCCAGCCAGGCTCATTAGCAGAGCAGGTAATTAACAGTGTAAAGCGGTGTGCAGTTGAGGAATGTGTTTGTTTCATTGTGTGTGTGTGTGTGTGTGTGTGTGTGTGTGTGTGTGTGTGTGTAGCACCTCCGTGGCAGATTTATATCATTCCACTGCCTGTCATTGACCTCTGCCCCGGAGCAGTTTTTGCCTCTTTGGTGACGAGACATTTCATTCTGTCTCTTCAGAGCATCCCATAATTATCCCACTCTGATGATAGGAGACAGCAGGAAGGAGGAGACAAAAAAGAAGCCAGAGCTGATTTTTCTTTTTTTCTTTTTTTGTTAGAGTGACACCAACACGTCATTTCTGGATTGTTGTCTGTAGTCCGTATTTCCGTGACTGTAAATATCCATGATTTACGCTTTTTAAATGTCATCATAATTTAGCACATTAACTGCCACAGGCAGAGCATGTAATATAATAAACACTGCATTTTCTATAATTCAGTTAGCAGTAAAATTTATGTGAATATTGACTCGTTATAGGGAAGGCTTAAAAATCGAATTGACACAAATTGTTCACTTGTATCTTTAATAGGCTTGATTCTGTGCTATCTACATTTCTACACAATCATGCACAAAATTCAGGCCTCAAGGTGGCTACTACTTTTTAGCTAGTACTTCACTGCTGTCTGAAGAAAACCTTGTATCTCCATTTTTGGTGTTTTTCAGTTTGTGACATGATTTGAAAATGCGTGCTGCTCTTTATATTTTGTGTAAAGTTCATGATGAAAGGACCAAAAGAAATGACCCAAAACGACTTGGTTCCATTGACTTACATTAAAATTAATGTATGTTTTTTCCTTCTCCTGTAAAGTTGCTATTTCTTCCGACAACAGCGACTTGCATTTTTATAGATAAAAGTATGTAATACAGTGTCAAAATCGACAATCTTGAGCAACAATTTGGGCACAGCATGCCACTTGATCAGAGGTTCCCCATTACTTCTATTAGCTACTTTAGCATTATAGCTCTACTGTAAAGCTAAAGAAGCAAACCTAAGACAACAGAAAAACAGTCTTGCCTGATCAACTACGTTTGGGGAAAAGGCAGATAAATTAGATTTTCTGGCAAACTGTTGCTTGATATATTGTCATATTGGCACTAATTAGATTCCAGTTCCCTGTATTGAACCAGCACCGAAGTGGCTCATTTCATTAACTACTGTATCTGCCGAAACCTCCATTTTTTTCCATTCGTCGTTTCCCAAGGTGCGTTTGCATATACGGCTCACTCACAGAGGATGACACAGTAGAAAACTGATGACACACTTACTTGTCATGGATTACTTATACTAAGATACTCTTACAGGTGCTGAGAGTATGATTGTCTTTAAATTAACATCATGAATCAGTTATAAAGGTCTGCGAAATTGACTGTGTTAAATGAGTCACTGTCTTCATTACCAAACCCCCTGTCATTGCTTCCAAAGCAATTACTGTGCTATTTAACCACTGGCAAGTACGGATTATTGCTTCATTAGATAAGAAAGACAGACGCTTTCCTTTAGGCCTCCCCGTGCGACAGTTCAGCGTGTGCGCTTCTGTATGTGCGCCGAGAGATTGAGCGGCTCGATCGGTCGTGATTCCTCATTGCAGACGTGTGGCGGAATCCTTCAAACAAATACCGGCGGAAGATGAGGCAGAGGTTTGGAAATCAAAAACAGCATTATTGAGAGAGGGGTGGGGGGTAGGGGGTGGGGGGTAGGGGGTGGGGGGATGGGGACAGGGGACCTTGGAACCAGCAAGAAAACACACTTTATGTAGAGAATGACCTTTTCCATGCTGACAGGTTTGCCTCTCAGTTTTGAAAGCTGTGATATTGTGTGAGTAAATTGAGAGGTATGGGTTCGGGAGGGGCCTTGAGGTCCCTCTTCCCTTTCCCTCTTCTTCTTTTTTTATCTCTGCCTCTGACTGGCTCGGAAGATCGAGTGGGGAGAAGTGAAGAGCCCGGCCCTTGACGGGTCGCTTTCATGCACCAACATTCTGATTTCGGGTTTTGGGCAGTAAACACATCTCGAATCTCATACGACGTGAATGCAAGTGAAGTGGCCAGTAAATCACTTCCCCACCTGCGCTTATATTCTTAGTTTTGGAAGTTTGGAGACACCTGGACACCTTATGAAATTTCCCTTTCACTCTATGTGGCCAAAAATATGTGGACGATCTTCCTAATTAATCAATTGAGGTGTTTCAGCCACATCCATTGATAACAGGTGTATAAAATCAAACACATAGCCCTTCAATCTCTATAGACAAACAATAGCAGTAGAATGGGACGTACTGAAGACCTCAATGACTTTCAATGTGGCACTGTCATGGGATGCTGTTTTTACCTCAGGTCAGTTTGTGAAATTTCCGCCATGCTAGACCTGCCCCCGACAACTGTAAGGGCTATTTACGTGAAATGGAAGAGTCTAGGAGCAACAACAGCTCAGCCACAATGCCACAGAGTCCTGAAGCATGCAGTGTTGGAAAATTGCCTGTCTTCTGTTGAATCACTCACTACAGAGTTCCAGACTGCCTGTGGAAAGGACAGCACAAGAACGGAGTGCCAGAAACTTTGTAAAATGGGTTTCCATGGCCGAGCAGCTGCACTCAAGCCTAAGATCACTATGCGCAATGCCAAGCGTTGGCTGGAGTGGTGTAAAGCATGCTGTCACTGGACTCTGGAGCAGTGGAAACATGTTTTCTAGAGTGATGACGCTTCCCTATCTCTCAGTCTGATGGATGAATCTGGGTTTGCCGGATACCAGGAGAACCCTACCTACCGGAATGTATAGTGCCAGCAGTAAAGTTTGGTGGAGGAGCGTTAATGGGCTGGGGCTGTTTTTCAGAGTTTGGGCCCCTTAGGTCCAGCGTACAAAGGCATTTAAGACAACTATATGCTTCCAGCAGTTTAAGATAGAAGTAAGATCCTTTCCTGTTCCAGCATGACTGTACCGCTGTGCACAAAGCAGCTAATGCTTTGGGTGTACACTGAGTTGCCCCTATATTAGACACATCTATCTAGTAGCATGTTCCTCCTCTTTAGGCCTTCAGACATGGATTCACCTGGCTCAGTCATGTTCTCCTCTAAAACATCCAAGGATTCAACCCTTTTTCTCTTAGGAGGCCACCCAGATGCTTGTTCAGTGTCTTGTCATCTCAAGGCTTGACTACTGCAACTCACTGCTGGCTGGCCTTCCTATGCGGGCCATCAGGCCCTTGCACCTGATCCAGAGTGCAACAGCATGGCTCGTCTTCAACCTTCTTTAGGTTTTCTCCACTGCTGTGCTCCCTTTACTGGCTTCCTGTAGATGCCTGCATCAGATATAGAACCCTGATTCATATCTACAAGGACCAGCCTCTTTTTGCCTGAAGGCCAAAACTTGATCCGTACCTCGAGCCCTTCGAGCGAGTACTCACCTGACCTGCCATCCTTCATGCCACATGGAAGACAAGCATCAAGACTCTTCTCTGTTCTGGTACCCAGGTGGCGGAACAAACTTCCATACGGTCTTCACACGTAAACTGAAGATGCATCTCCATGTGAAGCACAAGTGAACCATAATCTGTTGCACTTGTCTCTTACTGTATTGCCAAGACTCAACCAAGACTTGGTCGCCGTTGGTGACGCTCATGGGGGCTTGGACCCAGATTTTTCTGTAAAGCTACTTTGTGACAACATCTTTTGTAAAAAGCGCTATACAAATAAACTTTGATTGGACTTGACTTGACTTGCCCTTATGTTCCATCTTAATTCTGTATCTTTCCTTCCAGGCTTCGGCACTGGTTTTTGTTTTGCGGCAGTGTCTGAGCTCAAGGGGAATTTGCACACAAACCTGTTTGTACTAGCTAGTATAAGTTCTCTGAGCAGACAGCAAAGCACTTTTGTAAGTCGTCTGCTGAGAAAGTCTGCTGAATGCTGTAAATGTAAATCTGCATCTTTTGATGCGCAGCTGCTTCCATTCCTCCCATTTTCCTTTCACTCTGCCAGACTGCGCTCCGTCACCGGTTCTCAAGTTCGATGTGTCTCAGCCGCAGGTGCGAAGTGGCGAGATGCATCACTCTCTCGCTAACCATGAGCAAACATGCAAATTCTCGTTAGAGATGAGGTCTAAAAGCCAGCGCAGGGATTTGGACAGATGCGTTAACACAATGTAATTATATTCGCATGTCAACATGTTTTTTTTTCTGCGCGTAGATGTGCACGGCATGCCTCATCGCACTGGTTTCTAATGACAGGCTCTCTTATTGTCTGTGCTTCAGTTCGGGCACTTTATCCTATACTCTTAGTCTGCATCAGTGGTCCACTTGGGTTCAACCGACTTCTTGTCTGGCAAGCAAAGGGCTCTTGTTATTAATTGATATTGACCTTAAAAGCCTTCCTTATTTTAGTTCAGTCCGCTTTGTATATGTATATTGTTCTACCACAAGTTCTACCAGGCGATTTCATGCATCACCCTTTTATGAGCCTACATTGCTACTCTTGAAGAGGTTAAAGAGAAAAGGATGCTCTTATTCAGCATTGCCAGATAATTATCAGATAAGGCTGCTCAAGCTAACTAGGCTGACGTAGTGACTATTTTACAAGCTAATGTTACAGTTTGAGCCTCTCAGCCTTGAGAATTTCTAGGACAGCGTACATAAAAGGGTGGTTTTACTTACCTTGGCAAAGTTTTACAAGCCATAAAGTTGCTATCCAAAGCCCAGTTTCTCTAAAATTGTGGTCTTTGGTAACAAAAACACTTCTTTATAGAATCCCTGAGTGTTAACACACATAAGTACCGGAGGGGACGGAGGTAAAAAAAAAAAAAAAAATTAATTCGAGCGAACGTTTTGTAGTTCGTACGCACGTTTTCTCTTATTCGTGATCACGATTTCTTAAATCGTTCCCTCGTTTTCTTTTAATTGTGCGCATGTTTTCTTTACTTCGCCAGTTCATTTTTTTTATTCGTGATCACGATTTTCTAATTCGTTCTCTCGTTTTCTCTTAACCTGGTCATGTTTTATTTTAACTGAACGCTCGTTGTTTGTGTTTTGATAACAGCTCCCTGAGACCGTCTGATGGGTTTTGGTGTGTTAGAGTGATGAGATAATAAACAGAGATGCTCATCAGGTCTGATTCTGATTTGAATTGGGAGGTTATGAGGAAACTGCAGCTCCTCTTCACAGCAAACGGCCAACAGGGTGTTTCTACTCCCGCGTCAAGCTGCGGTGTTAGAGACCATCACACAATTAGTAGAAACAACGCTAAGCGTCTCTTTCTCTGTTAAATATGATCATTAGACAGGGCAGTTTAGTGAAGATTGTGGTTGTAGTTTATTGTCTTCCTTCATTTCTCCACCAAACTGCAGCTCCACTGATGAATCTGAGGGCCGTTCGCTGTGAAGAGGAGCTGCAGTTTCCTCATAACGCCCCAAATCAAAATCAGATCTGATGAGCATCTCTGTTCATTATATCGTCAATCTAACTCATCGAAGCCCGTCAGACGGTCTCAGGGAGCTGTTATTTACTTCTGCACTGGACAAAAAACACGACCTGTATCTACAACGCTGATTTTGTATAAACAAGGTGCGTTCAGTTAAAAATAAAGCATGACAACGATTAAAAGAAAACGAGAGAATGAATTAGAAAATCTTGATCACGAATAAACAAAAACGTACCCACCAAGTAAAGAAAACGTGCGCACGTTTAAAAGAAAACGAGGGAATGATTTAAGAAATCGTGACCACGAATAAAGGAAAACGTTCGCTCGAATTAATTATTTTTTTACCTCCGTCCCCTCTGGGGCGCCGTACATAAGCCCCAGTATAGTGTACATTTCCAGTACTGTTAAAATATGATGTATAAACCAAACAAAATGCTCTATTTATTGTTGAAAATAGACAAAAGTCCCTCTTTTTCATGGCAGGTTCCAGTGGCAGCTCTCGATCTTGTCTACTGAACTCATTCAGCCTTTCCAGATTTAGCTAGAACATGACACTACACAACTTTATCATTGTCTTGTTTACAATAGGATGGAGTCCAGTGCAGTCATATGACATGCAACAATGGCAGCTAGTAGAGGCATTTTGCCTGTTGCCTATAATAAATAAACCAACAAAACCTTGTGTCTCCATTTTTTGATTTTTGACAATATTTGAAAATGTTGCCCTTTACATTGTGTGCATTTTTATGATGAAAACAAAACCAAAACGGCCCAAAATTACTTAAAATCTGGTTCTATTGACTTACATTAAAATTAAAGCATGTTTTTTCCCTTCTCCTATAAAGTTAGCATTTCAGAGAGGTTTTGTTCTGACAGCAGCGATTTGTTGTGTACATTGTGCTCCTGTAAGACATACAAGCCTTAACAGTCTTTTTAAAGCAGTGGATTACAGTGACTTTTCTTTTAATGCTAGCTAGCTTACTGTTAGTCAGTCAGGCAAAACTAGAGAGATCTTGGTTTGTCTTGGTTTGTCTCTTTATAATGTATAATAATTTTAAGAGTTATTACAAGAAAACCTGAACACAGTCTGAATTTTGCACTTTTGCATTTCAAGAATGCAGTTAATGACAAGGAATAAAGTGAAGCTTCAAAACATAACAGCTTACACATTACACACACTCTGACAGGTACGGTATACACACTGGGCCGTATATGGGTTTCTGTATGTTGTGTGTCTGATTTATACTGATATCAGACATTTGTCATTTTTGTGAATCTGTTAATATTGGGGACGGTCAGTTTTCACTTTGAGACGACTGGCAGTACTGGAGCCTATTGGACTTATTTCTGCTTTGACTACCTAAAAAAATCTGGACCACACGGGCAAAAAATGTCATTATTAAAGTCATAACCTCCCTGTCCACTTTATTAGAAACCCCTCCCTTTATTAGAAACTACCTCCACCTTGCTGAAGAGTGTAGCCCATATATTGATGCACAGTTGGTGTTAGCCATCCTCTAGGCCTTCAGCAGTGGTCAGTTTCTGATCACACAGGCAGAGAGGAAATTTGGGGTGTTTCAGAAAATCTGCTCTAATTCTGAGGGGTTTGAGTGAAGACTTGACTCTCTCCCTCTCTCTTTCTCCCTCTCTCTCTCTCTCTGTCCAGGTTGTATGATGTCGGAGGCCAGAGAACGGAGAGGAGGAAGTGGATTAGTTGTTTTGAGGACGTGAGAGCCGTTCTGTTCGTTGTGGCTCTGAGTGGTTATGACATGACGTTGGTCGAGGACCCTTCCATGGTGAGCGCCACGCACATCCCCCTCACCATCTTCAAAACTTTTATTATTAACATGCAGCAGCGATTCAGTTGGAGGTCTTTGAGTTAAACACGACCAACCTTTACAGTTATTAAGGAGTGCGCCAATATTCCGATATCCATCATTGTTCATGTACATTTTCATTAATGCCAGCTTTTATAAAATATAGCGATATGTTGTAAAATACAGAAATTGGGACATCGTGTACCTGGATTAGTATTGTGAACACAAATAACATTTATTTCTTTAGGCTTAAAAGTGCAGTAAAATGAATGAAATGTAGATATTATAATGCGGTAACTCAATAAATGCACCGTCAAATATCAATTTGAAGCATCAGTCAAATCAAAAAATATGATTTTTTTTTAAAGAATGTTCTACTGATACGCTGGACCATCTGGACCATCTGGACATGCTCTGTTGGACTTGCTTTTCTTCTTGTAGTCTTATTTCTGCTTGCCTATCTGATAAATCTGGACCACAATGGAAATAAATATCATTCTAAACTGCCCATGCACTTTATTAGAAACCCCTCCCTTCATTAGAAACTACCTCTACCTTGCTTGTTCATCTGTTGATGCGCAGTTGATGTTAACCATCCTCTAGGCCTTCATCAGTGGCCATTGTTGACCACAGAGCCACATAATGGCCAGTGAGCAGATGAAGAAGGTGGGTGTTTCTAATAAAGTGGCCAGTGAGCAAAAGTGACCGGTTAGTGGAAGTACAAGGTGGGTGTTTCTAATAAAGTGGCCAGTTAGTGGCAGTACAATGTGGGTGTTTCTAATAAAGTGGCCAGTTAGTGGAAGTACAAGGTGGGTGTTTCTAATAAAGTGGCCAGTTAGTGGAAGCACAAGGTAGGTGTTTCTAATAAAGTGGCCAGTTAGTGGAAGCACAAGGTGGGTGTTTCTAATAAAGTGGCCAGTTAGTGGAAGCACAAGATAGGTGTTTCTAATAAAGTGGCCAGTGAGTGGCAGTACAAGATAGGTGTTTCTAATAAAGTTTCATTTTTCATACACTATTCATGAAAATTGTCCTTAAATACTTGCTAAAAGTCACATGACATCTGTTGACCAATCACTGCAGTTATATTGAGGGTTTTTTGTGTATGTTCTCCTCTTCAGAATCGGCTGCAGGAGAGCCTCAAGCTGTTCTCCTCCATCTGCAACAACGTGTTCTTCAGGAGCACCTCGATGGTAAGAGATGAAGCAAATCACATACATCACTAAAGTGCACAGAGCAGAGAACTGAGGGTTCTATATAGTATGTAATAATAGGTTCTATGACTTCTGTAGCAGCAATGGAACCCTTTTTGGTGCTGTATAAAAACAGACAGGTTGCCCCGTCATCCCGCCTATTAACCATGCAGAGAACCACGTGGTTCTTTGAGTTGGCAGGGTTCTGTATAGCCAAGCACGCGGTTTTAAAGAACCTTTTGGACACATTTAAACACAGTATCCATTTTAGACTAATAGTGACCAAAACTCTGATGTGAAATTATGTGGAATTACAGTCATATGCAAAAGTTTCGTCAAATTACGTATTTCGCAAAAACATGTAAACACATGTTGAGAATGATGAGAATCATTTTTCTGCACATTTCAGTGTACAGTTTTCATTTATTTGCTGAATTTAATGTATTTGAAAATAATAAACATAACATTGTGTGCCATAACTTTTGCACATGCATATTTATGTTGTATTTTTTTCCAATATGTTAACATCAGCAAGTAAACAGTAATTTAGTATTAAGATGTGCAGATGTGGAGGACGTGTTAACTGATTTTCACAAAAACGTCGTTTGAGCAGGGGTGCACAAACTTTTGCTCACAGCTCTAGAGCTCTGCACAGTCACATAAAATTTCACAAAATTGAAAATCTTGATGGAAAATCATAGAGAATTTGAAAATCTGTGTATTAGCCACAGTATCTGCAGTGCTGCAGTGGCTCCAGTGTGAGGAGAAAATTATGTAAATTAGATTGTTTATGTCAAAGTACTGCTTTAAGATGATGTAGGACGTTCAGTCGGTCAGGTGTGTCCAAACCTGACCGGTAATGTACAACAAATATCCCTCACAGCATTTTAATGGGTGTCAGAGTTAATGGCAGTGCCCCCCGCTGCCCCCCACTGCCCCCCACTGCTCCCCACTGCCCCCCACTGCCCCCTCTGCCCTCGGTGCCCCAGCCTTTGTTCTAATAGCCTCTATCATTGGCTAATTAAGCTGGCAGGTGTATTTTAGGCGGTGGCGGTGGTCCCTCTCGCGCGTCTGCCCACTGATTACGGCTGTTCTGAGGAAGCCCGGCTGTGAGTAACGAGCTCGTTTACCGGCCTCATTAAACGCAGCTCCGCCGCAGCATCACTCGCCTCAGCATCACTCGCCTCAGCATCACTCGCCTCAGCATCACTCGCCGCACCGCAGTTCTGAGCTCAGAGCCGCACTGATCAGCACAGTCATTACTGCAGCAGGGCGGGTCTGACCACAGTCGGCTAATCTCCACTCTCACCCTGCCTCTCTCGCCCTTCTCTCACTCTCTCTCTCCGCCGTCTCTTTCTCCCTTCAGCTAACTTTCTCTCCTTTTCTCTCTCTTTTCTCTCTCTTTCCCCATGGGGGAGGGAGAGTGGCGGTCAGCTATGGTTTTAACGCGGCTCGTTGGTTTTAAATCAGCCAGAGTGATTGGGGGTCTAATCAATACTCTTAAAGCTTCCTTGCCTCCACCTCTGAAGGCTTTTGTGACTGGTGGATTGGCCGAAATGTCATTTCCAGAGTTGTTTGTCAGCCCCTCTGTTTCCGAACCTGGGATCACTGAGGGGCAGCTTCTCTCTCTGAGTGGGTTACAGAAGTTGCCTTTCTCAACAGCTGATAAGAAGGCTTTGTACCAGAGCTGTGTTAAATACTTGCACTTTCATGAGCTGAAGGGGAGATGTGACTCCAAATGGAGAGCCCATCTCTCTGTCCCTGAGGGTCTGCGGCCTTTGTGGAGGCTCTTGTACAAAAGCCCCTTGCCCAAACGTTCAGGAGACCTCCAGTGGAGGATCCTTCACTGTGCTGTACCCACAAATGGGTTTGTGCCAAAATTTAACCCGGCTGTTCAACCACTCTGCATTTTCTGTGATAATCCTGATACTGTTTTTCATGCATTTTCCGACTGTCAAAGACCGGTTCCTCTGTTTGAGCTCCTGGACAGGGCGCTCAGAGGGCTGATTCCTCTGTTCGAGCTCCTGGACAGGGCGCTCAGAGGGCTGATTCCTCTGTTAGAGCTCCTGGACAGGGCGCTCAGAGGGCTGGTTCCTGTGTTTGAGCTCCTGGACAGGGCGCTCAGAGGGCTGATTCCTCTGTTAGAGCTCCTGGACAGGGCGCTCAGAGGGCTGATTCCTCTGTTAGAGCTCCTGGACAGGGCGCTCAGAGGGCTGGTTCCTCGTTTAGAGCTCCTGGACCGGGCGCTCAGAGGGCTGGTTCCTCTTTTAGAGCTCCTGGACAGGGCGCTCAGAGGGCTGGTTCCTCTGTTAGAGCTCCTGGGCAGGGCGTTCAGAGGGCCGATTCCTCTGTTAGAGCTCCTGGACAGGGCGCTCAGAGGGCTGGTTCCTCTGTTAGAGCTCCTGGACAGGGCGCTCAGAGGGCTGATTCCTCTGTTAGAGCTCCTGGACAGGGCGCTCAGAGGGCTGGTTCCTCTGTTAGAGCTCCTGGACAGGGCGCTCAGAGGGCTGGTTCCTCTGTTAGAGCTCCTGGACAGGGCGCTCAGAGGGCTGGTTCCTCTGTTCGAGCTCCTGGACAGGGCGCTCAGAGGGCTGATTCCTCTGTTAGAGCTCCTGGACAGGGCGCTCAGAGGGCTGATTCCTCTGTTAGAGCTCCTGGACAGGGCGCTCAGAGGGCTGATTCCTCTGTTAGAGCTCCTGGACAGGGCGCTCAGAGGGCTGGTTCCTCTGTTAGAGCTCCTGGACAGGGCGCTCAGAGGGCTGGTTCCTCTGTTAGAGCTCCTGGACAGGGCGCTCAGAGGGCTGGGGTTTCTGTTCACCCGGACTCTGTTTATCTTTGGCTGTAAATACTCTAAAGCTCAGCGTTATAAATGTACCTTGGCTAATTTTTAGTGTGACAAGCGAAGTTATCAGTGTGGAAGTCCTTCAGGTTGGTGTCTGAAGGGCAGGAGGTGGATGTTCTGAAACTGGTCCGAGCTCTAGTAGAGTCGCGCATTACAGTTGAGTTTGTCTTTTACCAAAGCACTCAGAACATTTCCTGTTTCGAGAGAAAGTGGTGAGCTGGTGAAAGTGTTGTGTCTGTCAGTGATCTGGGTGTGACATCATTTCATTGGTGAATCTTTGTGGATGGGTGGTTTTTCTTTGGGATCCTCATTATTATTAATATAACGATTAGAACATTCTTTAATTATTAATGCTTCAATAAAAGGGGGTTAAAAGTCAAAGTCTCTCTTTTCTCTCTCTCTGTCCCCACATCTCACTTTCTCTCCTTTTCTCTCTCTCTGTCCCCACATCTCACTTTCTCTCCTTTTCTCTCTCTCTGTCCCCACATCTCACTTTCTCTCCTTTTCTCTCTCTCTGTCCCCACATCTCACTTTCTCTCCTTTTCTCTCTCTCTGTCCCCACATCTCACTTTCTCTCTTTTTTCTCTCTTTTCTCCCTCTGTCCCCACATCTCACTTTCTCTCCTTTTCTCTCTCTCTGTCCCCACATCTCACTTTCTCTCCTTTTCTCTCTCTCTGTCCCCACATCTCACTTTCTCTCCTTTTCTCTCTCTCTGTCCCCACATCTCACTTTCTCTCTCTTTTCTCTCTCTCTGTCCCCACATCTCACTTTCTCTCCTTTTCTCTCTCTCTGTCCCCACATCTCACTTTCTCTCTCTTTTCTCTCTCTCTGTCCCCACATCTCACTTTCTCTCCTTTTTTCTCTCTCTATCCCCACATCTCACTTTCTCTCCTTTTCTCTCTCTCTGTCCCCACATCTCACTTTCTCTCTCTTTTCTCTCTCTCTGTCCCCACATCTCACTTTCTCTCCTTTTCTCTCTCTCTGTCCCCACATCT
The DNA here is from genome assembly GCF_904425465.1 of Colossoma macropomum. Classification (NCBI taxonomy): domain Eukaryota; kingdom Metazoa; phylum Chordata; class Actinopteri; order Characiformes; family Serrasalmidae; genus Colossoma; species Colossoma macropomum. Next base: position 625,364 of record NW_023495275.1, on the reverse strand, counting down.
CACTTTCTCTCTCTTTTCTCTCTCTCTGTCCCCACATCTCACTTTCTCTCCTTTTCTCTCTCTCTGTCCCCACATCTCACTTTCTCTCTTTTTTCTCTCTCTCTGTCCCCACATCTCACTTTCTCTCTCTTTTCTCTCTCTCTGTCCCCACATCTCACTTTCTCTCCTTTTCTCTCTCTCTGTCCCCACATCTCACTTCCTCTCCTTTTCTCTCTCTCTGTCCCCACATCTCACTTTCTCTCTCTTTTCTCCCTCTGTCCCCACATCTCACTTTCTCTCCTTTTCTCTCTCTCTGTCCCCACACTTCACTTTCTCTCTCTTTTCTCTCTCTCTGTCCCCACATCTCACTTTCTCTCTCTTTTCTCTCTCTCTGTCCCCACATCTCACTTCCTCTCCTTTTCTCTCTCTCTGTCCCCACATCTCACTTTCTCTCCTTTTCTCTCTCTCTGTCCCCACATCTCACTTTCTCTTTTTTCTCTCTCTCTGTCCCCACATCTCACTTTCTCTCTCTTTTCTCTCTCTCTGTCCCCACATCTCACTTCCTCTCCTTTTCTCTCTCTCTGTCCCCACATCTCACTTACTCTCCTTTTCTCTCTCTCTGTCCCCACATCTCACTTTCTCTCTCTTTTCTCTCTCTCTGTCCCCACATCTCACTTTCTCTCCTTTTCTCTCTCTCTGTCCCCACATCTCACTTTCTCTCCTTTTCTCTCTCTCTGTCCCCACATCTCACTTCCTCTCCTTTTCTCTCTTTCTTTCCCTGCCTCTAACTTAGTCTCACCGTCTTTCCCTTCTTTTCTCTTTCTTTCTCTCTTTCTTTCCTTCTTTCTTTGCTTCTTTCTTTTTCTTTTTCTCTTTTTCTTTCTTTTTTCATTTTCTTCTTCCCCTTCTTCTCTCTCTCATCCACTAACTGGTTCTCACTCTCTTTCTCTTCTCTTTCTTTAATTCTGCTTCTTTTTCTCCTTCTTTCTTATTCTCTTTTTATCTCATATTTTTCTCTTCCATTAACTTTTACAGTCACTTTTTCTTCTGTCTCTTCTTCTCTTTTCCACTAATTTGCTCGCTCTCTTTCTCCTCTTGTCTTCCTTAAAGTCTTTTTCCCCTTTTTCATCTTTCTTTTTCTCACCTTTTCTCTGCTAACTTTCCGTCCCTCTTTCATGCTTCATGTTTTCCCACAAGCGTGCTCTCTTTCTTTTCTTCTTCGTTTGTTTTATTCTTTTCTTTTCTTCTCTTTTATCTCTTTCATCTCTCTCTTTTTCTTGTCTGCTTACTCTCTTTCTCCCCTTTTGCTCTCTTCTTTTAATTGTTTTCCCTTTTTTCCTTCTCTTCTCCTCTCTCTGGTTCTTTTTCTCTTCCAGCTGTCACTCTTGTTCTCTTTCTCTGTTTCACTCTCTCTCTCTCTCTCTTTTCCCTCCTCTTACTGTCACTTTTTCTCTTTTCCCACCTCTTTCTTGTCCTTGTCCACTGCTGTTACTCTCTTTTTCCTCTTCTTTTTTCTTTTTTTTCTCCTATATTGTTCTTTCTCTCCTCTGCTGACTCTTGTTCTCCTTCTTATTCTTTAATCCCATCTCTTTTCTCCCTTAGAAAGGGGGAGGAAGGAAAAATAAGGGAAAAAAGAAAAGGAATTAAAGAATAAAAGGAGAACAAGAGCCAGCAGAGGAGAGAAAGATTTTTTCGCTTATCTCTCGCTCTCCCTTTCTCTCTCTTTTTCTTTTCCACAAACTCGCTTTTACTTTTTCTCTTTTTCACCTTTTTTCCTTCTTTCTTTCCTTTGCAGTCTCTCTTGCTCTTTTTCTCTTCTGCTAATTTTCAATGACACTTTTTTCTCTTTCTCTCTTTCCTCTCATCCACTAACTTCTTTTACTTTTTCTCTCCTTTTTTTCTTTTTTCCTCCACCTCTTTCTCTCACTCTTCCTTTCCCTACCTTCCATCTCTCTCACTCTTTTACTCTCCATTAATTTCTTTACATCCGTCTTTTTGGCACCTTTTTCTTCTTTTTCTCTCTCTCTTACTCTTTCTCTTTTCCACTCTCTCGCTCTCATATTTTCTCTCTTTTTCCACCTTTCTCTCCCTCTTCCTTTTCTTCCCTTTTTTCTCTCACTCGTTCTCTCTTCCTTTAACTTCTCTTACTTTTTCTCTCCTTTATTTTTTTCCTCCACCTCCTCCTTTCCCTCTTCCTTTCCCCACCTCCCATCTCTCTCACTCTTTTTTCTTGCATTGACGTGCTGTCACTCTTTCTCTCCTTTGATTTCTTTGCGTCCTGCTTTTTTGCCGCCTCTTTCTTCTTTTTCTCTCTCTCTTACTCTCTCTTTTCCACTCTCATATTTTCTCTTTTTTCCACCTTTTCCTCCCTCTGCCTTTTCCTCCCCTTTTTGTCTCTCTCTCTTTCACTACCTTGTCGTCACTCCTTCTCTTTTTCTTTCTTCTTTCTTCTTTATTTCTCCTAATATTTGAATAGCTCTGTTTCGTCGTAATGAAGCTGTGGGTGAGTTAAAGACCACCTGGAGGACTTTTAACATCTGTCAACAACGCAACACGTTCTTCACTCGTTTACTCTGACCTCTCAGGTCAGGACAGATTAGTGATGTTCGTCCACTTTGCCACAGCTCAGTCAAACTGATGATGAAATAGAGTTTGAAAAGAGACGGATTTGCTTCTTGTTTTGCAGATTTTATTTATGAACAAGATCGATCTGTTCCAGGAGAAGATCCTCCACTCAGGACGACACCTGAGATACTACCTGCCGCTCTACAGAGGTGAGTACTCGGCGCTAAAGATTCCATAGAGAGGCTGGAGATCTGTGGACCCCTCACAGCAGGAGCTGCTGACCCCAGGCTTCTCCTGGAAGAAGAGAGGCTGAAAGGTGAAAGCAGATCTCAGTCGGGATTCTCAGCAAAACAAATAAAACAGTAGTAATGAGTGAAGACAGGGTGACTGACTGATTGGCTGCTTGCACTCCAGACTAGTGTCCTGCAAAAACAGTCAAACAGCTGGAGGCGTTTTCTGTATTAATGACACAAACGTCGCCCAAACATCGTCCAGTCATCGTCCAAACAGTGTCCACAGCCTTATAACATTAGAATAACTCAGCCAGTTGACACTGCTCTCGTGTTCATGTAGTCCTTTGAATAACCTTTAGTTGTAATAAGCCCAGAAATTTAGGGGGAAATTAGCCTTTTTTACTTGTACACATATAAATCGTCGCTATTAGGCAAAAACTTTATCTCCATTTTTTAATTTTTTACAAGATTTTGTATAAGAGCTAGTGACGATGGTGGGCTTGGTCAGTTTTACATTAATAGCCTTGCACTGGCCACCGATATCAACTCTGCACTAGCAGAAAGGTCCTAGCCCGGAAAGGACAGCATGCCCCCTCCAGGTAAGGGAAAGGACCTGCCCCAGGTGGAGGAGTTTAAGTATCTGGGGGTCTTGATCACGAGTGATGGGAAGAGGGATCAGGACAGGTGGAAGCAGTAATGCGGTCACTATACTGGACTGTAGTGGTGAAGAGGGTGTTTACCGGTCGGTCTGCATCCCCAGCCTCACCTGTGGTCATGAGCTTTGGGTAATGACCAAAAGAATGAGATCGCGAATACAAGCTGCGGAAAAGAGCTTTCTTCGCAGGGTGGTGGGCTACACCCTACTGACATTGTGAGGAGCTCAGTCATCCAGGAGGAGCTCAGAGTAGAGCTGCTACTCCTCAGGGGAGCCAGTTGAGGTGGTTTAGGTGCCCTGGACGCACTCAGTGAGGGTTTACCAGGCACGGCCTACAGGGATGAGACCCCGGGGTCGTCCTAGGACCCGCTGGAGGGATTGTATCTCCAAGTTGGCCTGGGAGCGGCTCGGGGTCCCCAGGAATGAGCTGGAGGAAGTTGTGGGGGACAGGGTCACCTGGGATTCTCTGCTGTCCCAGCTGCTACCGTGACCCTGTCTGGACTAACCAGTTAAAGATGATGAATGAAAATATCATCAGGAGATCGTCGCGAGTTCAATCCCTGGTTCTACTACAGCCAAACAGTTGGTAGGATGGCCCCCCAAGAGAGCACAGTTGGTACGATGGCCCCCCCAAGAGAGCACAATTGGGAGGATGGCCCCCCATCTCCCCCATCACTGGTCATCCATAGCTGTTAGCTGATGTAACAGAACTGGCGGTTAGCGTTCTCCTCCGAGCACATTCAGCTGTCCAGTGTCGTTGTGTGGAGCTTTACAGGTCTCAGAGGAAGCCTGCGCTGACTGTCACCCCCCCTACCGCTGCTCCTAGTTCTAACTAGAGGGTGAAACTGGATACAACAATAAATTGAGGAGACAATTTGGGGAAAGTGATTAGAAGCTACAGAGAAAATGGGGCTCCTAACAACCACCTGGAAGACCTGGTAGACACCAAAACTGCCCCCATCAGATAAACAGCACTTAAAGCTTTCATCTCTGAGAGAGAGGAGAAAATCAAGCTGCTTCAGGTCTGAAAACATCCACAGGTGTTTCTGTCCATCCTTCCACTGTGAGGAGACGACTCAGCGCTGTGGGTCTGAAAGGATGTGTAGCTGTCAAGAAGAACCTCACTGAGAAAAGGAGACGGACACATCAAACAAAGAAGCTGAACAGTGGACTGACCACCCCAGAGTCCAGACCTCAACACCACTGAATGTGTTTGATTACTTCAGAAAATGATCAACCAGCTTCTAAGACTGAACTTTGGAGGTTTCAAACTGAAAGTGAGTCTCCTGAACGGAATGGAAGCTGTGATAAAGGTAACAGGTCGAGGCTTCTGGGTAATTTTCTGTGAAATATATTTTCTGCTTTTTTTCTGATGAAGAAAAATGAATTGTGAACTTGTACTGAATGGCCGTTTTGCCAGAGATGAACGGATTTGGTATGAAAGGTGGTCTCTGACTCCACAGTACTCTATATAACAATGATTGTTATAGAGGAAACATCCCTCGAGAGGCTGTTTTTCTTTTCCTTTGACGCTGGCTGGGTATGACGTCCACCATTCTTCATGATCCATTTGCTCCAGCTTACTGAAATTGCCTGGACGTTTCCCTCAGAGCGCAGCCTTTAAGCTCTGTGACTGAGTCTGTCTCCGTATGCTGAGATCAGGATGATGACGGAGGGTCTCAGTCATGTGTTTAATATTCAGGCTGCTGCAGTGACTCTGTACTGTGTACTGAACGTTCTAACCACTCTAAACGTGGATTTGTATCAGGGCTGGAAAACACCTTTGACTTTAACCTCTTAAACTGCAGGCAAAACGTATTACTCAGTAACTCAGGAATTTTCCAGTATCTGCTGTTAATTATTCAGTATTTACTATGAATTATTCAGTAACTACAATGAATTAGTAACTACTATGAATTATTCAGTAAGTACTATGTATTATTCAGTACTTGATATGAATTATTGAGTACCTACTATGAATTATTCAGTATCTGATATGAATTAATTAGTAAGTACTATGAATTATTCAGTAAGTACTATGATTTGTTCAGTATCCACTATGGATTATTCAGTATCTGCTATGAATTATTCGGTATCAACTATAAATTATTAAGTAACCACTATGAATTATGCCACAACAGTAGCTATGGAAAAACGTCTTTGTGCACAGCATGTAAATCAAATGATTCATTCTGGTCAGTTTCCTGCCAAATGAATGATTTACTTGTGCTTCTTAAAAACTCATTATAAGTTTGATTATCTGTCCAGATGATGGACGTCAGGTACGAGTCTCGGCCGCAGCGCTTCAGCGCTCGTTTACGTCTCGGCGCACAGCAGTGCTGACGGCGTTTAATCAGGCGTCTGTCGAAGCTCCGATATATATTGATTATATATTGATTGTGTGTTTGAAGTGAATTCCTCTCTGACCGCATCATCCTCCATTAAACCCCCTCCCCCTACACCCCCCTCAGTCCAGTCATCCTGTTTACCTCCCAGAGCTACAAACGAACAAACAGACACGTCACTGTACAGTTTATTTCCTCACTGAAGTTCAGCCCAGCTATGGAGGTCAAAGGTCGCACGCCAACCTGTATTGAGTGTGGATGAGATCTCAGTGTTTTGGATGGACGCTGATTAATTTAACTCGCTGGCATTTCGCCAGATTGAGTATCATCTGTTCACCTTCACACAGCTGATATCTGATCTCTCTCTCTCTCTTTTTCTCTCTCTCTCTCTCTCTCTCTCTCTCTCTGTCTCTCTCTCCCTCTCTCCTTCTCTCTCTATCACTCTCTTTCTCTCTCTCACTTTCTCTATCCCTCTATCACTCTCTCTCTCTCTCTCTCTCTCTCTGTAGGTGCTGACTGTGATGTGGACTCGGCGGCTCGTTTCATTGCCTCCGTGTTTGTGTCTCAGAACGCCACGCCCACTAAACTCATCTACCATCACTTCACCACGGCAACCGACACCTCCAACGTCCAGGTGGTCTTCCAGGTCGTCATGGACACCATCATCAAGGAGAACCTGGAGGCCGTCTCTTTACTCTGAGCCGCAGTTTACGCTGATTATGGCTGTAATTATTATCATAATCATCAGGAATGATGTTTGGCATCATTATTTCTGATCCACACTGAAAAAGAAACCTCTGCTGAGCTTCCGAGTGAAGTTCCAGATCTGGAAAACTGCTCCTGCACCTGGGAAACTGCAGTCAACGAAATGCTTTCTTTATTTTTAACTTAATTTGCTGTGATCTGAAGTGCTACTTTTTCGTCTGTTTTTTTTTTCCTTTTTTTGTCTTTAATAATCTCTGACCAGTCCACTTTAAAGGCTGTGGACCTGTCTGAGATTCTGAGTTAAAGCCACTTTAATGGAATGTTTTGGGTTGTTGACAGGAAATAAGGCAATATTTATTGCCGTAGCAGCACAGAATTTAGTGGTTACGTACATGAGGGAGAAGATGGGCATTGAACACCATCTAAAACACCGGTCATCTCATTAAAAACTAAACAAAAACAGGCAGAAATCACTACATTATTAACAGCAGTCATTATAAAAAACATCAAAGGAATTAAATGATTTTGTTTAGCATTTTATCACTTGTTTACATTGTGTTTATGAGCAGAAGTTTGACTCGTGAAACAGCTTTTCATCGAGAATTACTGAAATCATCTCAGTTTAATATCCTACTGTTCTGATCTCTACATTTACATTACAGTTCAACAGTCAGAAACACTTCATATTAACAGTTTTTTTTTAATATCAGTAATAATGTAGAAAGCTTAAATATTGTAGAATTAAATATTGCAAACAGGAAGTGAGAAATAATCAAATAATAAAAAACTAGGGATGCACTGATAGGGGAATTCTGGGCTGAAGCAGATATTTAATTTTTTACATGTATATATTGGCCGTAGCTGATATCCGATATTTTACATGTATGTATCAGCCGATGCCTATATCTGATATTTTACATGTATATATATCGGCCGATACTGATATATGATATTTTACATGTATATATGGGCCAAAGCTGATATTCGACATTTTACATATACGATGCCAAGGTCAATACCTGATATTTTACATGTATATATTGGCTGATGCTGATATTCAATATTTTGCGCATACATATCAGGCAATGCTGATATATACATGTAAAACATTGGATACCAGCCAGTGCCAATATTTTATATGTACATATCTTTACCTCTTGGACATGCAAAACTACCTTCTGTAAGGGCCACCACACACCGGATGCATCGCATTGCGAAAAATCCCAAACCGTTGTTTTTAATGAAGGTCCCCACACCTGCACCGGTCTTTTAGATAAACTGACCAATGCTAATGTGAAGTTAGCGTAGCTAACATTACTATCCGAGCCTTTTTTCAGCTCGGAAACAGCCAGTCTGTGGAGGGTAGTAAACAGATACCTAGCGTAATTAGTGATGCTGAACGCTTTTTTAATTTATACAAGTAGAGTATAAAAATGAACTTGAATCAAGCTTTTATTGGCTCTCCCTGTCGGGTCCTGGGTGCCAGAATGTAACTGCTGCACCATTTAAGGTGGAGTGGGAAAATTTGAACACAAAGCTGGCAAAAAGCCAAATTCAGCTTTGTAGTTTTGATGCTTTTAGTGTTTTTTGTCTATATGAGGAGATTTAAGCATCTGCTGTTGTGTGCTCTTCCAGCATACAATAAATGCGTAATCACATATCGGTTTGAAATGTTGGCCAAATCTAAGCATTGGCCCGATGCCAACGTTTTTTTTAAAACAAATATCGGCCGATACTGATACGATTCCGATAGTATCGTGCATCCCTAATAAAGCAGCATAAACTACCCTTCGTTAATTTAATTTGCGGTCAAAACCGTCAAGTTCAAGTTATTTGTTTTTTACAAATCTGAAAAAAAAACATTTAACAAAAGCTAAACTAAATATAATATCACATTTTTCAGTGGTCAGTGAGTCTCTCTTCACCTTTATTCCAGCTTCCATTCTTTTCAGGAGACTCACTTTCAGTTCCTCAAAGAATCTGCAGACACACCTCCAAAGTTCAGTCTTAGAAGCTGGTTGATCATTTTCTGAAGTAATCAAACACATTCAGTGGTGTTGAGGTCTGGACTCTGGGGTGGTCAGTCCATCGTTCAGCTTCTTTGTTTGATGTGTCCGTCTCCTTTTCTCAGTGAGGTTCTTCTTGATCAGCTACACATCCTTTCAGACCCACAGCGCTGAGTCGTCTTCTCACAGTGGAAGGATGGACAGAAACACCTGTGGATGTTTTCAGATCTGAAGCAGCTTGATTTTCTCCTCTCTCTCAGAGATGAAAGCTTTAAGTGCTGTTTATCTGATGGGGGCAGTTTTGGTGTCGACCAGGTCTTCCAGGTGGTTGTTAGGAGCCTCATTTTCTCTGTAGCTTTTAATCACTTTTTGAACCCTTGGAAACTCCAGAATAGGTTTTCTCTTATTCGCTTATTTAATCACTTATTTTTCTTTATCTATGCTCTTAAGAAGATGGTAAAAGGTTCTTTAGTAAGGACGTATAGAACCATGAACACTCGAAGACACTCTTCAGATCAAGTGTTGTTTTTGAAAATGGTTCTATGTAGCACCAAAAAGGATTCTTCTGTTGTTACAATAGCAGCTATAAAGAAACATTTTCAAAGAGGTTCTACTTAGAACCATACAACACGTTCTCCATCAATCTTAAGAACAATTTCACCATGCAAAGGACGCTTTAAGCATGTAAATGGCTCTTTGAGTTGGTGCGTGGTTCTGTCCTGCCAAATTAATAACTTGAATAATAAATTAATAAATAATTAATGCATACATTTTATTAGAACCTGATGTTCTAAAGCTTTCGGAGTCAGTTTAGAATCTACAGCTCTGGAAACATCTATCATTTCTTCATGATTCACAGCTTCCTGTTAATTATCTGAAGTTATTTAAGCACCATAATCAGATTCTTTTTATGCATTTTAGATCTTCTATTATTGAAAACAGTGACTCCACGCGCGAGCGGTTAGTAGAGGCTCAGGCTTTGAGGCGAATGCGTGCTGGTGTGTGTTTACACTGTGTATTGTAGAGGGTCGGTGGTCAGTTTGGTCATTCGTGCGTGCCGGAGTGTTTTCCTCTGGTCAATATTTGCCATACTCTCTGTGTTTGAACACCAGAGTTAATGATTGATGGAGGATTGTGTTTTCATTCCCTTCGTTTCACCAACACCCCCCCTCCCCCCACCCGCACAGCAGCCAGGCTTACCGAAACACGTCTGCTTTCTTTCTCCAATACAGTTCTGCGCAAAAGTACCTTCATTTATTAAACTTCCAGTCAAGACATTAAGTACAAGTTACTCATTGTACAGGAGATATTTTAGCGATTAAATATGGGATAATCTGCTTACATAATGAAGAGGAAACTACTGAGAAGATGAATATGAACAACCAACTTCTAAGACTGAACTTTAGAGGTGTGTCTGCAGATTTCTTTGAGAAACTGAAAGGGAGTCTCCTGAAAAGAGTGTGTGTGTGTGTGTGTGTGTGTGTGTGTATATATATATATATATATATAATCACTGCTGTCGGAGCAAAATCTCCAAAGTGGTAACTTTACAGGAGAAGGAAAAAACTTACTGTATTTTTAAGTCAATGGAACCAGACTTTTTTTCAGAGTAATTTTGGGTCATTTCTTTTGGTCCATTCATCATGAAATTTACACACAACGTAAAGAACAACATGTATTTTCAAATTATTCAGAGCCTGTAAAACGACAAATGGTTTTACTATATATATATATAGGTTGTTAAGGCTTTTGTAAAATATTTGTTAAATATGATTTATAACTTCACCTTTTCTCACTGATAAGTGAATGATTTGATATTTAATGGTCATTTGACTGGAAACTAAATAAATGAAGAGTGGTCTCTAACTTGGCCCACCCCTGAACATCTTATAAATTTTTTTTTGGGGTCCTGCACTTTGATGGTGGTCAGTTTTTTTCTGCTTTATTCAGATTTGAAGCAGAATTTTTTGTGATTTTGTGCTTTTACTTTTTTTTTACACTTTACACCGAACTTCAACACTCGTTTTGCCTTATTTGTGTTATGAATGCGTGTAAATATTTATATTATTTAAGGACCGTTATGTGCCTCAGTTTCCCTTTGAATGAATCCAGTGAAGTGACCTTTTGAATTTGTAATTGTTTGGCTTCTTTCTCATTTTTTGTCATTTTTATGTATGACCCTTTTTTATCTATAGACATATTTACCCTGAAATGAGACCATGTAACTATGCAAGATCAAAAATGTGATTTATTCTGACAATCCAGAGGTTCTTGTGTGTAATTAAGCAACACTACAGTGTGTAAACAGGACTGTTTCACATTATTTTCTTTTTTATTTTTTATTTTCCCGAACTAAAAACGCACACTGTCCAGTTTTACAAAAAATAAAATACAGAAAACGTTATTCGAGAGAGTCAACAGTTCATGGACATTGAGCACATGTGGAGATGGTGCAGAGGTGGGAGGGGGGGGGGCAGGACTTTCTCACACACACACTTTGGGCTGTAGTCGACTTTTCTCTTTTATGAGCAGCTAGTTTCTCCACATTGTGTGAAATGGACCAACATTCAGTGTCTCCAGTCCGTCTCTGGAAGTAATAAATAATAATAATATTCATAAATTAACAAAAGCAGCAGAGCTCCAGCACATTTGGTGCTTGGACCCCTGCAGAGTGACATTCCAGGGTGGGGTTGGTTGGTGAGGGGACTCGGGGGGGGGGATGGGGGGGAGGCGAGCGTGTGTGTCATTTTATTCACGCGCCCGCACACTCGAGCGCGTCCAGGGCCAGCAGGACGTCCGCTTTGCAGCGAAAGGCGCTGGAGCCGTCCAGGGTCAGCTCGCAGCTCTGCAGGTTGGGCGAGATTTCCTTCACGCAGACCACCTGCACACAAACACAGCGAGACCACGTCATCAGCAGCGCAGGGGTGAGTCTGTTTAGAAGCTGATTTCACTCCAGCCTGAAAGAGTATTTACAATTATATACATTTCATATATATTATATATTACATATGGCCCATATCCGGTGAGGATATTTGATTTGGACCCCCCAGACCTCCCCCTCACCCAGTGAGAGAACAAACATGTTTATAATATATACTTATGTACTTATTAAAGACTATTTTCCTTGTAAAATGGTATTTTTAATTGTTTAATTAGTACCAAAATATAATGTTATGAAATACATTTTTAAAACTTTCTTTATTTGTAATTTGTTTTTTTGGTGGTCGACCCAACACAGGCGATGCAAGCGATTTGGCCCCCCAAGACAAAAAGATAGATAACCAGACAGACAGAGACAGATAGATAGATAGATAGACAGACAGACAGAGACGGATAGATGTTTATAAATTATGATTATTGTATATTTACATATATAATATATATATATATATATATATATATATATATATATATATATATATATATAGCGTAATTATACATTTTAATTATTCTATATGGAGTTTTATATATATATATATATATATATATATATATATATATATATATATATATATATATAGCTAAAATAATGATTGTATATATATAAATATTATCTAGATAAATGATACATAGGTATATAATTATAAATTATGATTATTATTGTATTTTTTATCTATTTATCCGTCTATCTGTCTGTCTCTCTGTCTGTCTATCTACACAGCTGAATAGTAATTTTTATTTCTATAATTTCTATTTATTTTCTGTTACCTGAAGTAAATAAAGGTCTCAGAAAGCTTCTCTGTGCGACGCTGTTGAAGAACCACATTTGGTTCCCTAAAGAACCCTTCAGTTTAGAGAATGTTTTTTTCTGTGTGAAGAAACCTAAAGAACCTCCACAGACGGAGAACCTTAAACTGCTTTCCATCCTGTCTAAATCAGCTCTATAAGGAAGGTCTTCTGTGGCCGATCCTCCTTTTCAGAGCTACTTTGGTGCCTTTAGTCTTCGTAGCTCTTTCTGCTTTATTTCTTTAGTAGGTTTGGTTTTTAAAGCCCTTTAATCAGGAATGTTTCAGGAATGATTTTATTCCTTTGATCTTCTTCTTTCTGGAAAGTTCTGAAGCTCATTTAGAACCTCTACTGTTCTCTGTGTCTGGGAGGTCCTGAAGACCCGAATCCAGAGAGATGCGTTACTGAGTGGAGCTGAAGGCTGCGTCCTCCTCCTCCTCCTCCTCCTCCTCCTCCTCCTCCTCCTGCTGCTGCTCTGTTATGACTCCGTGCGTAAATTGCGTGTTTGTTTCTGGGAATCAGGAGTTTCACTTAGAGAACTGAACAGTGATGAGCTGCAGCTCCGACACTTCACTCTCTCCGGACTCACAGCGCGAGTTTAAGCGTGTAAGCTTTATTTTACAGATGAGTCTTTTACGCTCGGAGCTGCGGAAAAACACAATAATGAAAATAAATAATAAGAGAAAATAACAAATGGAGAAAAACTGCGCTTCCAAACATTCTAACTCGCTTAGCAACCGAACACCTCGCGCGCCTTTTCGCCTTTTATAGTCCCCGCTTCCATGGCGCGCGCGGATGACTCGGTTTTTAGTCTATAGAGAGTCTGAGGGTCAGTAAAGTAGTAAACTGGGGGCTTTTCCACAAAGCAGGATTTCTCAGCTGAGCCCGAAATCTTAAGCCCAAAGATGATCACTGTCCAGCAGGAACGCCCCTCAGCTCTTCTCCTCCCGGACAGGCTGGACTCTGGGCTTTATGTATCTGGCCAAACTGAGAGATCCTGCTGTGTGAACTGTCCCTCTGCTGCGCTGCGCTTTATTTGTGTATGTTTCACTCTGAGCAGCTGATGCTGAGTATTTAAATGCAGACACGCGCCGGTTTAACAGACACAGCAGCAGCTGGTTTGGATGAATTGTTCCGGTTTGTTGCCATAAAGGCTTCACTGTAACCCTGACCTCGCCACTTTACTCTGGATAACAGGCTTCAGACTCAGCATATGGATACGCTATGATCGTGCGCGCTCCGGGGCTTTTACGCAGGGTGCGCGTTTTTACGCTTATAATGCGCTTTTACGCAAGGTGCGCGTTTTTACGCATTCTTTGCGCTTTTACGCAGGTTGCGCGCTTTTACGCGTTTAATGCGCTTTTACGCAAAGTGCGCGTTTTTACGCATTCTTTGCTCTTTTACGCACGGTGCGCGTTTTTACGCATTCTTTGCGCTTTTACGCGTTTAATGCGCAAGGCGCGGAAAACGCGGACAAAAAGGAAAAAGCTGAACCAAGATCAGCGATTGATCCTCTTTTTGTTCCTTTCATGTTTCTTTGATGTAGCATGTTTATAAATATGTTTATAATATGTTGATAGATGCATCAACACATTGAGTAGCATCCAAGCAACATCTGGCGTCGCTGGAAGGTAAAAGCAGCAAAGTTGGAGATTCGCATTTATTTTTATACGCGATCAGTAACAATAAGAGAGCCATTGTTGGTGCTATACAGAACCATTTTCAGAAAGGTTCTATATAGACATACAACACATTCTCCATCAAACTGAAGGACCATTTCACCATTCAAAGAACCATTTAATCATGCAAATGAACTCATACATAGAAATCTTGGTTCTAAATAGAACTGTTGTTTTTACTAAAGAAGCTTCTTTTTAAGAGTCAAATTTGTGCGTCTGTGTTCTTTGTTGTCAGTTTAAGTGTTTAAATCGTCCCAAAACAATCGATTCGAATTGAATCGTGCCGAAACTTGAGATTAATCGGTTCCTAAACACCTGTAATCGAATCGAATCTTTAAGAGATTTTGGCCCCTCGTGTCCTGCGCTGGTGTGAGTGATGTGCTGGGGGGTTACCATGTTCCTGAGCGCGGGGGGTAGCCTCTGGCTGAGCGGGCTGATCTCCTGCTCGCTCCCGGTCTGTGTGTCCGTCTCCGCCGTCCCGGTGTCGCTCTCTGCCCTGCGCGCGTGCGGTGACCTGCGGATGCCGGACAGCAGTCCGGACGCTCTGCCCACCGAGTAGTAGCTGGGTCCGGTCGCCTGCTTGTACCATGCGTCTGCCGGCTGGCACGACACGAGCACGAGCGCGGCGGCAAGAACGAGCACGGAGCGCGCGGAGGTCTCCATAGCGTCTGTGAGTGCGTGTGTGTGTGTGTATGTGCGCGTGCTGGCTCTGATGACTCTTCTTCACCCCCCCATCGCTGCTGCTGGAGTTTATAGTGACATCCCCCCCCGAACCTCACACCCCCCTTCATCTCCTCATCACCATCATCATCATCCTCCTCCTCTCGAGGAGGTGATTCATGTTTCCGGTGAGGAAAATTCCAACCGAGAAGAGAACATGACTTTATGACTTTATGGCTGATGTGTTTTATATATATATATATATATATACGTTTTGTTCGTTTAACTCATAACAATAGATAGAGAACCCAATGAAACAAATAACACAAAAATAATATATAATTAATATTTATTATATAATATATAATTAATAAACATTTCTATTGGACGTCTGGACTTTGACTTTTGCTGTTCCAAAATGCAGCATTTGCTCTTCTTTAACCGTTCCTTATAGACTAGCTGGTGGTTTTAGTGTTGTTGTTTTTCTGTGGGCCCACCTACCATTGAGGTGGATGATTCTCCTGTAGAATTTCTTGAAACAATCCGGAATTCATAGCTTCATGAGATGGTGGCAAGCATCCTGGTACTGCCACCACCATGTTTCACAGTTGGGGTGAGATTCCTATGCTGGAATGCAGTGTTCAGTTTTGCCAAACCTGACATCTCTCATTTAAGCCATAACGATCCATTTTTGCCTTATCATCCACATAATATTAGTTCAGTGGCCTTCTGGCTCATCCAGGTGGTCTTTAGCAAACTTTAAACAGGCAGAAAATTTCTTCCTGGAGAGTAGTGGAGCTCCACTGACCATACAGGAGCACTTTGTAGTCTATCTGTTTCTCTGCACCCTGTTCTTCAGTGGTCAGGACCCCCCATGGACCCTCACAGAGCAGGTACTATTTGGGTGGTGGATCATTCTCAGCACTGCAGTAACACTGACATGGTGGTGGTGTGTTAGTGTGTGTTGTGCTGGTGTGAGTGGATCAGACACAGCAGGGCTGCTGGAGTTTTTAAACACCTCAGTGTCGCTGCTGGACTGAGAATAGTCCACCAACCAAAACTATCCAGCCAACAGCGTCCTGTGACCACTGATGAAGGACTAGAGGATGACCGACACAAACTGTGCAGCAGCAGATGAGCTATCGTCTCTGACTTCTCATCTACAAGGTGGACTGACAAGGTAGGAGTGTCTAATAGAGTGGACAGTGAGTGGACACTCAGTGTTTAGAAAGTCCAACAGCACAAATCCTAAGACAACCATGTCAACTCAACCTCCGCCCTCCAATAAACTTATTTATCACAACTACATCACTTACTATTAATTTCATAGTCATTTAGAATCTAAGTTGTAGTTGTTTTTAAATAATACAGTAACTAAATCTACTCTCAGCTGTTTCAGTGGTCAGTGAGTCACCCCTTTACCCTTATTACAGCTTCCATTCTTTTCAGGAGACTCACTTTCAGTTCCTCAAAGAATCTGCAGACACACCTCCAAAGTTCAGTCTTAGAAGCTGGTTGATCATTTTCTGAAGTAATCAAACACATTCAGTGGTGTTGAGGTCTGGACTCTGGGGTGGTCAGTCCATTGTTCAGCTTCTTTGTTTGATGTCCGTCTCCTTTTCTCAGTGAGGTTCTTCTTGACAGCTACACATCCTTTCAGACCCACAGCGCTGAGTCGTCTTCTCACAGTGGAAGGATGGACAGAAACACCTGTGGATGTTTTCAGATCTGAAGCAGCTTGATTTTCTCCTCTCTCTCAGAGATGAAAGCTTTAAGTGCTGTTTATCTGATGGGGGCAGTTTTGGGGTCGACCAGCTCTTCCAGGTGGTTGTCAGGAGGCCCATTTTTCTCTTATTCACTCATTTAATCACTTATTTTTTTCTTTAACTGCACTCTTTAAAAAGATGGTTCTTAAAGGGTTCTATAGTAAAGGCAGTGGTTCTGTAAAGAACCATCATAACTCAACGAATCATTTGCATGGCAAAATGATTTTTTTTTAAATGGTTCTATATATCACCAAAAAGGGTTCTTCTGTCGTTACAATAGCGGAACCCTTTTTGGTGTTATATAGAATAATTTTTTATATTGGTTCAATATAGAATTATACAACACATTCTCCATCAGTCTGAAGAACAGTTTCACCATGCAAAGAATCCTATAAGTATGCAAATGGTTCTTTGGGTGTTAATGGTTCTTTCCTGACATCATTAATGCAGTCATTCTGTTAGAACCTGGTGTTACAAAGCTTTATTTTTTTTTATAAAGGAGACTTAGAAGCTCCTATTTTCCACGTATTTTCGTATCTGATCTCAGCAATATCTCCTAAAAAGGAATAACTTGTAATTAATGGCTGTTTTGACTGAAAAGTAAATAAACTTATTTTTTATGTTTTATGATCATTAACTGAACAATAAATCTGCAGTTTAGGATTTAATCTGCACTTTGAACTGGCAAAATTAACTGAACCAACTCAAGACAAGACAAAACAAGGGAAGCTGTTCGGTTTTGAAATGTTTTCATGGAGCATCAGTGCTGCAGTTTAAAAAGGGTCTTACGTTGATGCGATTATGTCAGATTTTCTCACGTTCATAACTTTTCCAGGAAAAAACGACGATAATAGGTGAAAAACGGAGTAATGAGTCACGCAACCCGAGCTGGAAATGGGGCCTAATGTGGTTTGCTTCGATTCGGCCGTGTCAGCGGTCATGACTGGACGGGATGCAGCTTGTCGAAAGTCGCCTTTTTGCGTTTTCAGCCCAACTGGAGCTAAAATGGCCACATTAGACTGACGGATCTGGACAGAGGAAATCAAACAGAGGACTGAAACTTGAACTTATTGTCTCTGAACAAAGACTATTTGGGAAAAAATTAAAAAACGAAGAAAGAGAAGTCACGAAAATGGTCTCGGAACAGAGCTCCTAATCCGAGACACTTTGAGAATACAGCTCGGATCATTTTACAGTCAGCGGTTCTCAAGTAGGCCTGAATAGCGTCACTCCCGAACAAGTCTAAGAGCTGGTGACAATGGTGGGCTTGGTCAGTTTGACAGTAATAGCTTTGCACTGGCCACTGACTGGCCTAGCCTGGAAAAGGACGGCATGCCCACTCCAGGTAAGGGGAAAGGACCTGCCCTAGGTGGAGGAGTTTAAGTTTCTGGGGGTCTTGATCACGAGTGATGGGAAGAGGGATGGTGAGATCGGCCACCGGCTGGGACAGGCGGCAACAGTGATGTGGTCACTGTACCGGACTGTAGTGGTGAAGAAGGAGCTGAGCCATATGACAAAGCTCTCAGTTTACCGGTTGGTCTACATCCCAACCCTCACCTGTGGTCATGAGCTTTGGGTAATGACCGAACAAGGTCACGGATACAAGCAGCAGAAATCGCAGGGTGGCGTCACTCTACTGACAGGGTGAGGAGCTCAGTCATCCAGGGGGAGCTCAGAGTAGAGCTGCTACCCCTCCACATTGAGAGAAGCCAGTTGAGGTGGTTCAGGCAACTGATCAGGATGCCCCTGGAGTCCTCCTGGTGGGGGTTTACCAGGCACGGCCGACTGGGATGAGATCCCGGGGTTGTCCTAGGACCCTGCTGGAGGATTATATCTCCTAGTTGGCCTGGGAGCAGCTCAGGGTCCCCCGGAATGAGCTGGAGGAAGTTGTGGGGGACAAGGTCGTCTGGGATTCTCTGCTCTCCAAACTGCTACCGCGACCCCATCTGGACTAATTGGTCATTTAATTCACCACATATTTGCACAAACATCAACAACAAGACTGTGAATTTGTAAAAAGGATCAAGTTTGAAATGGAAAAAATTCGCAAACACAGACGGGTTTCCCGTCCACCAATTTTGTGCGAATTTTGAATATGTGCAAAAAAAAAGAATGAAAAAGGCCAAAATGCAATAAAACACCAAAATATCGCAAAAAGATGTTTACGCTACGACGAGGTGGGAAATTTAGAATATTGCTAAAGCTGAAATGCAAAAGGAAAAGGATTCTATGAGTAGATGTATTAAGCCACACGTGAGAAACGACTGGCTCTACAGACAGTCCGAGTTTCAAGTTTTCAAACGTTCAGTCCAAACCTAGTTTAAAAAATCGCTCTGCACAATGTGCTCCACAACTGTCTGATGTGTTTGCGTTCCCAGGTGCGAGGTGGACATCGCCGGGGTGCCACGGAGATTCCAGCCCTCATTAGTTGGGCCCGTGCTCGTCCTGCCCGGCATCTCTGAGCTACAAACAAGATGATTCTACTTAAAGCAAAACTCAAGCTACATCTCTCCATCTTACTCATTTTGATGCAGCCCCTCATCATAGTGTCAGGACCAAGGGCTGTCCCCTTCAACCCCAGGCCTCCAACATAATATTATGAATAAAAAAGAAATATTTTAATACCGGCTAAACACTTTCACTACAACTGTTTTAAGTTCTCAAAAGACGTGAAAAAGGAAAGAGTTTTCAGACACTGAGTTTGTGGAAGAGGGAAAAAGGTTTCTTCTTTAGTGGCACAGAGTCTCAAGAGACCCAACTGCACCAACAGTGTTCCAAACAACAGTTTATACCATTTATCTGGGGTAGTTTGATATCCCCCCACCTTACTTCTCAAATTTTGATATAAGCTCATTCTATAATAGGTGTATCTCTTCATCCATCAATTTGGCCATCGCACGTTGAGCTCACTCCTAAAAACTGGTTTCAACTACTGCAAACGCAGCCAAGTAGAGAATGTAGAGAAAGATACTTGAAGTGGCGTAATTAAGTCAGGGGTGTCAAACTGGGTTCCTTCCAGGTCACAGCTCTGCAGAGATTCCATCTGGATTCACTCACAAAAGGTCTTGCTAACTCGCTGAGGGTTTGATGTGAAGAAACGAGGGCTGAACGATTTGGAGAAGAGCGATTTTTCATGTTTGACATCATGCTCACATTAAGGCACTCGTGCAATATAATTTACTTGTGTGCAAAAGTTGGATGTTTGTTGAAATTAGTGAAAGTATGTTAACACATTGTCGACAGCAGTTTCTCAAACGCTGGGCCATGAACCATTGTGGAGGACCCTCTAGTGCCCATGTGTCAAACACAAGGCCCGAGGGCCAAGTCAGGGCCGTGGCACAATCCTATTCGGTCTGCAAAATAATTTTTATTTTCTATTCATATTAGTTCATTTCACTATGAGCTGGACTACAGTTCCCACCAGGCAATGCAACTGCAAATGGGCAGTTATAGAAAAGCTACTGTACATTGGGGACATTTACAGAGGTTTATCAGTGATCTTCAGCTAATGTAGTCGACTGATTCATATAAAACAGTTTGTTTTTATTTCAAAATATTTTTGAATTGTTCAAGTATTCAGTATCGATTTTTTGCCGTTGTAGTTTTGGCATATTTTGAATAAACAATGGCCAGTTGGGGTCATGGCAAAATGTTTAGTAAATATAAAGTAAAAACACAGCTGGCTCGCTGATTTGGATTTGTTGAGATTTTTTAATATGTGGTTATCTGGAGTTTGACACCCCCAGAAAAACTTTTCCAAAAGTGAAAAAAATGAACTCAATAATTGAGAGTCAAACATTGTCAAATTACAACCAATATAAATATCAATAGAGATGTGCACGTAAAACATCGGAGTAGGTGAATTAAACGTCATCAGTTTGAGACGACGCAGCCACAAGTGTTTGTGCTTGTTAGCTGGCTATTGATGAAGAACTTCCTCAGGGTGCTTTCACACCTGCCTTGTTTAGTGCAGATGAATTACACCTGTTTTGACATGCGAACCTTTCCCCTGTACTCAGGTCTGCAACCAACAGCTGAACCGGTCCAGCAGAACTGCAGGTCCAGACCCGCTTCCAAGCGAATTCTGGTTCCGTTCAAGCACTTTATGATGAAACAAGGGCATGAAATGATAGTGAAGACAGGTGTTTGATTTCAGCTCATGGATCGTGAAACATAAGCAACCTGAGTGAGTAAACTCAAAGGAATAAATAATAAAAAGCAGATATTAAAGTTTATCAATATTGCTTTGATTGTGATGATGTGAATCCAAAAGCCTGACTGTTTCAAATGAGGTGCAAAAAAACTCCTCAAAACCAGACACATCTCAAGACCCAACATCCTGCTCATGTCGGAAAGCCAGTGGAGTAATTTCAATAACAAAAAAAAATAAATAAATAATGCAATGGACCGCGACTCCAAACGCGAGGAATTTCTTCCAAACCTTTCTATCTTTTTCTTTTTTTTACCCATTTTTAACATCACTGAAAACATGTTTTTTACCCTGCAAATTTTGGTTTCTGTGAACCAAAATGGACTGAAAACCTGAAAACCTGATTCTCAGGTTTTCACTGTCAGCACTTAAAAGAAAAAGGAAACTGTATTTAAAATGTTGATTTTATTTCTCCTGTGCGCCGCTGTGCTTTCAGGATATTAACAAGTGAGCCCTGGAGTGGAAAAGGATCAGAACCCACTTCTTCACTTCCCTGCTCTGCCCATTTTACTGCTTCTTTGCTGAATTTAACATGTTGGGAAAAAATATAACATATAAAATGTTATATAAAAAATTCTTGCACATTTTATATTTTAAGTTTTATGCTTTCCAATAAGGTAAAACTCAGCAAATAAATACAAATTGCACTAAAATTTGCAGAATCCTTGTAGAGGATTTACTAACATATCGTCGCTTAGAAAATCAACAAAATGTGAAATCTGACCAGCATATATATATGTTGGAAGAAAACCTTGTATCTCCATTTTTCAGTTTCTAACATAAGTTGAAAATGCCTGTTGCCCCTTACATTGTGTGTAAATTTCATGGTGAATGGACCAAAAGAAACGGCCCAAAATGCCTTGGAAAAAAGTCTGGTTCCATTGACTTACATTAAAAGTAAAGTATGTTTTTTCCTTTTCCTGTAAAGTTACAGGTACAGTACAACATCATACGTATCTGAATTCTCATATCTTCCCTGCCCACCGCTGGATGGACCCCCACTAAAGGTCGTTATACAGTGGCCTGCACTGCGGCTCCAGTTTGGCTTCGAGCACTGCGTCCGGCTCACAAACCCAGGGGTCCTCGGTCAGCCACTGCCACTTCAGCAGCTGCTCCCTCAAGCCCTCTAGTATGGCACCGTAAGCGGGGTCCAGGGCCAAGTTCTTCTCCTCCATGGGGTCAGAGAGGGTGTCGAACAGCTCCCAGCGCTCCCTGTAGTAGTACTCCCTGAGGGTCTTGAACCAGCCGGTGGGCCGTCGTGCCTGGGTGCGGTTCAGCAGGTCCTGGAAAGTGGGTGAGACGTAGAGGTCCTGGTCGATGGGGAAAGGCATGCGGTAGTGAAGGTTGTGGAGCAGCCGATAGCGGCCCTGGTGGACCGAACGCATGGGGTAGTACATAGTGGCCTCGTGGAGGTTCTGGCTGGAGAAGGCCGTGTTCCAGGACGGCTCCGAGGACAGTGCGGGGAGCAGGGAGCGTCCAGTGAGCTGCACCAGGGATCGTCTGCTCAGGCTGTAGGAGGGGTACGGCACCGAGAACCAGTCCAGGATGGTGGGAGTGATGTCTGGAATGGAGAAAGAAACAGCAATGAGGCATCATCCTTCATGCGTGTGGATAAGGCCTAAGACTGATATGTAAATAAGCTCTTTTCTGATTGGTTACATTGGGTTTGAAACATGTTTACACACTACATTAGTTGTTAAGTAATCTCTGACACTGTACGACACACTGTCATCTATAAACATGGACTAAAATATCACAGACAAAAAGAATAGCAGCAGTCTTAAAGGGGAACTCCACCTATTTTTCTAAATTTCTGCATGACTAAATGTTTAAGATGTAAACAGAGACGTTCAGAGTGGTTTGGTGTGAAACGCTCTGTTCTAGAGAAACTTACAGAGTCAGGGCTGTTCACAGTGGTGGTGATAGGAACCAGACGTCCACCTCTAAAAGCTCCCTCACAGAAAGATATTACATAAATTAGTTATGAATTCACTGCCTGATGACTGAGAAACTGTTTTATAATGGCTTTGGCCTAAAATGTATTTTTAAGATCAGGCAAAATAGTTTTTCACTCATCAACATTCCATATCAACTCAGAAGACACGTGTAGGTTCACTGGTGGTTCTGGATGGTAAATAAAATGTCTATATTTGTGTTGTAGTCATGGCGACCCCTGGTTCCTATCAGCACCACTGTAAAGAAATCTGAACCATTTCACACCAAACCACTCTGAATGACTAGGTTTAAACTATGTTTATCACTCAAATCATTGTACAAATTTTGAAAAATCGGTGGGATTCCCCTTGGACAAGTGTGTGATGATTTAGGCATACAGTTTGCATGATGCTGATTTTTTGCTGAACTGTTCTGTTCACAGACTCCTGGATACTGAATGCATGATTGCTTCAGTACGACTCTGGCCACTCAAACTAAGCAACTGGCACCACCTTGTGGTCAGATATAGTAGCAAAACATGACATTCTTTGTCATGAACTATTTTCTTTATTGTTTGAAAACTATAAATGTTATTGGATGCAAAGGTTACATATAAAAGGGAAACAGCGCGCAGAAATTATGCTTTTCCTACTGTAACTCCATAATTACATGACTTAAATATTCCCTGCAGAGTAGTTGGCGAATAATTTACAGGGGTGTGTAGTGCAGTCTAAAGCTAGTCTGCAGTAAACCTGTCGTTACTCTGGTAAAATAATGACTGCAGAGCAAATAAAAGCAGCTTTCCAACACAAAAGTACAAAAGTAGCAGCTCTAAAACTACAACCCCACAAAAGCTGTGTAAAATGTAAATAAATGTAAATAAAAACAGAATGCAATGATTTGCAAATCTTATAGACCCATATTTTGTTCACAACAGAACACAGAACACATATCAGATGTTGAAAGTGAGACATTTTACCATTTCATGAAAAATATTAACTCATTCAGAACTTGATGGCATCAACGCATCTCAAAAAGGTTGGGACAGGGGCAACAAAAGGCTGGAGAAGTAAGTGGTACTAATAAAAAAACAGCTGGAGGATTAATTTGCAACTAACTCACATAACTGGGTATAAAAGGAGCATTTTAGAGAGGCAGAGTCTCTCAGAAACAGAGACGGGCAGAGGTTCACCAATCTGCGAAAAACTGCATCTAAAAATTGTGGAAGAATTTCAGAAAAATGTTCCTCAACGTAAAATTGTGAAGACTTTGGAAATCCCACCATCTACAGTACAGAATATCATCAAAAGATTCAGAGAATCTGGAGGAATCCCTGTATGCAAGTGACAAGGCCAAAGGTCAATATCGAATGCTCGTGATCTTCGGGTCCTCGGGCGGCACTGCATTAAAAACAGGCCCGATTCTGTACTGGAAATCACTGCATGGGTTCAGGAACACTTCCAGAAAACATTGTCTGTGAACACAGTTTGCCGTGCAATCCACAAATGCAAGTTAAAGCTGTATCATACAAAGAAGAAGCCATATGTCAACATGATCCAGAAACGCCGCCGTCTTCTCTGGGCCAAAGCTCATTTAAAATGGACTGAGGCAAAATTGAAAACTGTTTTGTGGGTCAGATGAATCAAAATTTGAAATTCTTTTTGGAAACCACGGACACCGTGTCCTGTGGACTCAAGAGGAAAGGGACCATCCAGCTTGTTATCAGTTCAAAAGCCTGCGTCTCTGATGGTCTGGGGCTGCATTAGTGCCTATGGTGTGGGCAGCTTACACATCTGGACAGGCACTCTCAGTGCTAAACAGTATATAGAGGTTTTAGAACAACATATGCTCCCATCCAGACAGCGTCTCTTTCAGGGAAGGCTTTGCATATTTCAGCAAGACAATGCTAAACCACAAACTGCATCATCACAACAGCATTGCTTCACAGAAGAAGAGTCCAGGTGCTGAACTGACCTGCCTGCAGTCCAGACCTTTCACCAATAGAAAACATTTGCTGCATCATGAAACGAAAAATCCAGCAAAGAAGACCCAGGAGCTGCTGAGCAGGTAGAATCCCACATCAGACAAGAATGGGACAACATTCCTCTCCCAAAACTCAGCAACTGGCCTCCTCACTTCCCAGACGTTCACAGACTGTTGCTAACAGAAGAGGGGATGCTACACAATGGTAGACACGGCCCTGTCCCAACTTTTTTGGGATGCGTTGCTGCCATCAAGTTCTAAATGAGTTAATGTTTTTCACGAAATGGTAAAATGTCTCACTTTCAACATCTGATATGTGTTCTATGTTCTATTGTGAATAAAATATGGGTCTATGAGATTTACAAATCATTGCATTCTGTTTATTTACATTCTACACAGCGTCCAAACTTTTTTGGAATAGGGGTTGTACTTAAAGGCCCACATCATGGTAAACTGAAATAAAGGAGTCTCAGAAAAGTCATGTGTGAACATTATTAAAGATCCCATAACTTAAATTTTTCTCAAATCTTTTTTTTTTTTTACCTAAAGTTCCCTCCCACAATGTTTGTGTAGTTTTATATACTAAAAACAGTCATCATTCATTTTTCCTGATCATTTTCCCACCTCTTCCAATGGTACATTTTGGAACAATGTTAACATTCTACATCCAACACTTTCCTCTTGAAAAAGTGAGGAATAGTCATTTTTTCCTAATATGGGCCCTTTAAAGTTTAAAAATCATACTGGTCATTCTCTGTACAGTCCATCTATGGACACTACGCTGCAAACACAGCCTGTTTTGAATTCATTGTTTCTATGATGTCACAAACACCAACACATTTACATATATCCACCAATCAGCCTACAGCAGTTTAGCTCCACCCACTCCCGCTGAAGTTATAAGCAGTGTTTCGGCCTGAGCTGCTTTTTGAACGTACAGTACAGAACAGAGCTCATTCACATTACATCAGACTGAATCTTACAATAACAAAAACAGCCAACAACAAACACAAATTCTCAGTTCTTACGCTGATGCTATATATAGTATATACATTATATGGACAAAAGTATTGGGACACCTGCACATTACACCTACAGGATCTTTTATGAATCCCATTCTAAATCCATAGACATTAATGTGGAGTTGGTCTCCCTTTACAGCTCTAACAGCTTCCACTCTTCTGGGAAGCTTTCTACAAGATTTTGGCATGTGTCTGTGGGAATTCATGCCCATTCATCCAGAAGAGTATTTGTGAGGTCAGACACTGATGTTGGACGAGAGGGACCAAACTCACCCAGCCATGACTTTATGGACCTGTCTTTGTGCACTGAGGCTCAGTCATGCTGGAACAGGAAAGGTTTTTCCCCAAACAGTTCCCACAAAGTTGGAAGCATATAAATGTCCAGAATGTCTTGGCGCTGAAGCATTAAGATTCCCTTCACTGGAACTAAGGGTTCTAGATCAACCCCTGAAAAACAGCCCCATATCATCATCCCTCCTCCACCAAACTTTACAGCTGGCACAGTGCAGTCAGGCAGGTAATGTTCTCCTGGCATTCGCCAAACCCAGACTCGTCCATCAGACTGACAGATAGAGAAGCTGATTCATCACTCCACAGAATACGTTTCCACTGCTCCAGAGTCCAGTGGCGGCGCTTTACACCACTCCATTTGGCATTGTGCATGGTTTTGTAAGACTTGTTGCAATGGTGGTGTCCTATTACAGTCCCACGCTCGAATTCAGTGAGTCATTCTTTCACTAATGTGTGTAAAGGCAGGCTGCGTGGCTAGATGCTTGATTTTATACATCTGTGGCAATGAGACCGAATGAAACACCTGAATTCAATGATTAACGGGTGTGTCCCAATATTTTTGTCCATATACTGTGTGTGTGTATAAATACATAAATACATATATATATATATATATATACACACACACACACACACACACACATATACATATATATATATATATATATATATATACATACTGTCAGTTTAAACTGAATAATGACTCTGAAGATTAATAACAATAAGCTTCCAGTTTATAAATACCAAAAACCTAAAAAAGTTGACCCTGTGGTTTGTGTCCCATGACAAAAGTCACACGCTTTAATCAGAACCATGTTAGCTATTTTTGCAGTGTCACACTGCTGTGGTTTGGCTGTTTGTGTGAATGTGCTGTACCTCATCCAGAGGGCTGATGTTGGCCTGGCTGGGCTGCTTATTATAACATATGGATATCTGAGCTCCTCATAGTATTAGTTTAACTAATGTGGTACATAAATAAGACGTGTGGTTTTTTAAAAAAATTAACGGTGCACTGTTTAGAAATATATGTAGTACTATTTTGTAATGTTTAAATAAGTCTGACTGTGTGTACACAGAACTGCAGAGAATGTTGGGGCACTAGCAGCTGATATTGCGTCTCATGCAAAACTAAACAGATACATCACAGTAGGGCTGTATATGGAGCTATAAATGGAAACAATGATGAACATGTTCAGTGTATGTTGTGCAACACCATGTCATTGTTCTGTAGGTCAGCCGGTAGTGTATTACATCACACATGCCTAAAATTTTACATTTACATTTACATCATTTAGCAGACGCTCTTATCCAGAGCGACTTACAAAAAGTGCTTTGTCTATCCAGAGAAAGTATCTTCGCTAAATCACTAAATCGCTAAATACCATGATAAATCACTAAATCAGGCTAAAATTCATAGATAAATCATTAAGTTGGCCTAAATCACAAAGATAAATCACTAAAACAACCTAAAAGACAACAATAAATCACTAAATTAGGCTAAAACGCAAAAATAAATCACTAAACTTGCATAAAAAACAAGAATAATTCACTAAATTACCCGAAACACAAGAGTAGATCACTATATCAGGCCAAAAGACGACAATAATTTACTACACCAGTTTAAAAGACGACAATAAATCACTAAATTCGGCTAAAACACAAAAATAAATCACTATATCAGGCTAAAACACAAAAATAAATCACTAAACCTGCATAAAAGACAACAATAATTCACTAAATTACCCGAAACACAAGAGTAGATCACTATATCAGGCTAAAAGACGACAATAATTTACTACACCAGTTTAAAAGATGACAATAAATCACTAAATTCGGCTAAAACACAAAAGTAAATCACTATATCAGGCTAAAACACAAAAATAAATCACTATATCAGGCTAAAACACAAAAATAAATCACTAAACAAACCTAAAAAAAACAACAATTCACTAAACCAGCCTAAAAGACAACAATAAATCACTAAACAAACCTAAAAAAACAATAAATCACTAAACCAGGCTTAAAAAAAAAAACAAAAAAAAAACAATAAATCACTACATTAAGCTAAAACACAAGAATGAATCACTCTATTGGCCTAAAATACAAAGATAACTCACTAAATTAACCATATAATCAGGTAAGGAACCCCTTATGCTAGAAATACACATGCAAATGCCAGGGCTTTGTTTAGTTTTTTAATTATAACACTATATAATATCTTTTCTTTTGGAGATTTGGATACTATCTGTACGTGGATATTAAAATAGTAAAAACGTTGAAATGTCCATCCCTGCTGGCTGCTGTATGTCTGCGTGTGTCTCACCCAGCAGGCTGACGTAGGCCTGGCTGCTCTGCCCCCAGCGCTGCCTGTGTTCAGGTGAGGACACCAGCATGGGCTCAGCCACGCCGGAGCCGTACAGGTTGGTGCGTCCGTTAGGAAAAGGAACTCCGTTATCAGAGCTGTAGATCACCAGCGTGTCGTTCTCAAAGCCTGCGTCCCTCAGCTCCTGCAGCACCAGACCGACACCTGGAGCAGGAGGAGAAAAACAGACTCAGACTGGAAAGAGGAAGTTGGCTTGACTAAGTCAGCGAATAACGCTTAAAACGTTAAAGCAGTTAAAAACACTGCTGACTGTTTTGATATTTTAGAAGGTTTATACAGTAATATAATGTTACTGCTATGGTATCTGAGCTGGTTGCTAAGATGTTGATAGGCTGTTGCTATGGTATCCCAGGTGGTTGCTAAGATGTTGCTAGGCTGTTGTTATGTCATCTTAGGGGGATGTCAAGGTGTTGCTAGGCTGTTGCTATGTCATCCCAGGTGGATGCTAAGGTGTTGCTTAGGTATTGCTATGGGTATTGCTATGGTATCCCAGGTGGTGGCTAAGGTGTTGCTAGGCTGTTGCTATGTCATCCCAGGTGGATGTTCAAGTGTTGATCAGCTCTTGCCATGGTATCTGAGGTGGTTGCTAAGCTGTTGCTATGTCATCCCAGGTGGTTGTTAAGGTGTTCCTAAGTTGCTGTTGTGTCATCCCATGTGGTTTTTAAGTGGTTGCTAGGCTGTTGTTATGTCATCCCAGGTAGTGGCTAAGGTGTTGTTAGGCTGTTGTTATGTCATCCCAGGTGGTAACTAAGGTGATGCTAAGCTGTTGTCAAATTGGCCAAAAAAACCACACTATATCCTGCACAGTTCCACGGTTCTAGAAACTGAACCTTGAAATTGTCATATTTAAGTTTCCTGTACAGAACATATTTTGCATTGGACTGAATGGGATTTTTACTACAGCTCTGTAATGCATTTGTGGGCGGAGCCTGCATGATTTCCTACCTAACTCTTCTTCCCAAAGCCTCACCTTGGTCCAGTCTGCTGACAGTGGTGTACTGGGCTGCTATATCTGCTCTGGAGGTCGGAGTGTCGGGGACAAAGTATGGCACCTGAGTCAACAACCAAACATCTGAGGATAAAACTTCACCAAACGTCACATCAACTTCACAAAACACATACAATCAGACTGACACCATGATCATAAAACACATCCTACATCATAACTCATTCAGTGTCTCCAGTTTCAGTATTATTTATCCATGCAGCCCTGTTCTTACAATTTAATTATTTCTTACTCATAGCTCTAAACTTTCAATCCATACCTTATTTATGTTTGTATGGAGGAGATATTTAATTATGATTTGAGTCTGATGATGGTAGACACCAGTTGCATTACTTGGGTGCCTCATTTCTACCATGTTTTTGTCCTTTTTGGTCACCAAAATAAACAGAATCAAGTCAGATATACAGACTCCGACTTCTAAGAATGGACATTTTTTATGTAACTGTGAAGTGATGTAATTTTGTAATTACATACCAATAATTTTGTAATGTAAACTGAATGTATAGCAAAAACAGCAGATTATACACTGATCAGGCATAACATTATGATCCTTGTTTCTACGCTCACTGTCAATTTTATCTGCTCCACTTACTGTATAGGTGCACTTTCTACAGTTACAGACTGTAGTCCATCTGTTTCTCTGCATACTTTGTTAGCCCCCTTTTACCCTGTTCTTCAGTGGTCAGGACCCCCATGGACCCTCACAGAGCAGGTACTATTTGTGTGGTGGGTCATTCTCAGCACTGCAGTAACACTGACATGGTGGTGGTGTGTTAGTGTGTGTTGTGCTGGTCTGAGTGGATCAGACACAGCAGTGCTGCTGGAGTTTTTAAACACCTCAGTGTCACTGCTGGACTGAGAATAGTCCACCAACCAAAAATATCCAGCCAACAGCGTCCTGTGACCACTGATGAAGGACTAGAGGATGACCAACACAAACTGTGCAGCAGCAGATGAGCTATCGTCTCTGACTTTACATCTACAAGGTGGACTGAGAAGGTAAGAGTGTCTAATAGAGTGGACAGTGAGTGGACACAGTGTTTAAAAACTCCAGCAGCACTGCTGTGTCTGATCCACTCAGACCAGCACAACATAGACCAACACACTACTGCTAAGTCAGTATCACTGCAGTGCTGAGAATGATCCACCACCCAAATAGTACCTGCTCTGTGAGGGTCCATGGGGGTCCTGACCACTGAAGAACAGGGTAAAAGGGGGCTAACAAAGTATCAGAGAAACAGATGGACTACAGTCTGTAACTGTAGAACTACAAAGTGCACCTATATAGTAAGTGGAGCTGATAAAATGGACAATGAGCGTAGAAACAAGGAGGCGGTCAGAATGTTATGCCTGATCAGTGTAGACGAGCCTAATAAATATTCGTATTTTAGTCGTATGTAATAATGATAAGTGGTACCAAATAGGTGTGAGTCAGTCAGTATGACAGGTATAGATGCTTGTTGTTGCATAATTAGGGCTGAGCAATTGAAATTCGGTACTCACCTTCACCTGGTCCGGCGTGTAGTACTGCGGCTTCCAGTCTGGAATTCTTCCCATTCCGCTCTCGCCATTCCCGAATTTCTCACAGAACGCTCCGTACTGGGGCTGCGAGTGGCCGCAGCGGTGCGGGTCGTGGAAGGCCACGTACAGGAAGAACGGCTGCGCCTCTCCTCCGTCCCTCTCCGCCTCCTTCTGTCCTTTCAGAAACTTCCGGACGAGGAGTTTGATCCGGGTGATGTTGCGGCCCACCTGCAGAACGGAGCTGTTCTCCTCCGTGTAGGCGAAGTCAAAAGGGTAAACGGGGCCGGGACCTACGTGCTTCTTCCCAATGATTCCTGCCAGAACAAGAGAGAATCACATTATCTCAACACATATTGTTCACTCTACGGTTTTCCAGCTGTTTAAACTTTCCTTTTCCCTCCCACATTTTCCATTTTAAAAATGCTCCCAGTTCTAGCAGCTCTGCTCGTGCTAACGTTAGGTAGCATGCAGTGTTCAGATTTAAGAGACTAAGATTTGGAGAACTTATGAGCCACTGGCCAACGATAAAATTATCAAAAAAAATCTAAATCAAACATATCAAATTCCATCTCAGATTATGGTGCTGCCGGAAGTCTACAGTAAATACAGTACTGATCAGTTTGAATGTACAGTTTATATACACTACATATCAGTTTTTATACAGCATATACAAGTTTACATGCACTATCTATTCATTTATATACACTACATATGAGTTTATGGACTGTATATTTGGGGATATATAGCACAGCCTTAAGTCTACAGTTTATATACAGTATACATCAGTTTATATACTGTACATATGGGAACATGGCGCTGCCTGAAATCCTCAGTTTATATACAGTATATACAGGTATCTCGCACTGCCTGAGGTCTACAGTACATATTCAGTATATATGCTGTATATACGGGAATATAGCACTGCCTGAAGTCTACAGTATTCATAATTTTATATACAGCAAATCAGTTTATATACTGTATATACAGGGATATGGCACTGTCATATACACATCATATCAGATTATATACGGTAAATCAGTTTATATACCATATGTATGGGAAAATAGCACAGCCTGAAGTCTGCAGTTTACATACACTATATAGAGACTATATACAGGATTTTTTTTATACATCAAATCAGTTTATATACCAGATATATACAGGGATGTGGCACTGCCTGAAATCTACAGTATTTATAATTTTATATAGCATAAACCAGTTTATATACTGTATATATACAGGGATGTGGCACTGCCTAAAATCTGCAGTATTTATAATTTAATATACACTAAATCAGTTTATATACCGTATATATACAGGGATGTGGCACTGCCTGAAATCTACAGTATTTATAATTTAATATACACTAAATCAGTTTATATACCGTATATATACAGGGATGTGGCACTGCCTGAAATCTGCAGTATTTATGATTTTATATAGCATAAATCAGTTTATATACCGTATATATACAGGGATGTGGCACTGCCTAAAATCTGCAGTATTTATGATTTTATATAAAATATATCGGTGTATAAACTGTATATTTCAACATATAGCACTACCTGAAATCTACAGTATTTCTAATTTTATATACACTAAATCAGTTTATATGTTGTACATATACAGGGTTATTGGACTGCCTGAAATCTACAGTATTTAATCTACAACATTTATAATTTTATATGCAATAAATCAGTTTATATACTGTATATATAGGCATATGTCACTGCCTGGCATCTACAGTTTAAATATATATGATATCTGATTATATACAGTATCAGATTATATACACTATGTATAAATATGGGGATATAGCTGTCTTATAGACACCTTCTTTCAAATTCTATTGATGGTCTGATGTGTTGCCAGTAGAAACCCCCTTAAACCTTCGGAGACTTGGGATGCTTATACCAAAGGTAAGCTCTACTGGACATCACTGTCTTGAGGTTCAGCAGGTCCAGT
Organism: Colossoma macropomum; assembly: GCF_904425465.1. Lineage (NCBI taxonomy): Eukaryota > Metazoa > Chordata > Actinopteri > Characiformes > Serrasalmidae > Colossoma > Colossoma macropomum. The sequence goes on along the minus strand of NW_023495275.1, from coordinate 592,729 downwards.
CACTCACCGGTGCGGATGTTGGCCTGTTCCAGCAGCAGAGGGAGACTGCGCACCCCGTCAAACGAGTTAAAGTGGTGCACCCCCTGATGAAGGCCATACATGCCGTTCTGGTGCTGTGGATCATACAAGTAGAGCCGAGAGGAAACACGCTCACCAACTGACTTTGGCCAATAACTATTACTGATATGTCATGAAAGGGGGTTTATTAACTCACCTGCGGTAAGCCGGTCAGGATGGTGGAGCGGCTGGGCGAGCAGCTACTCACGGATGCAAAGGCGTTCTGAAAGATGACACTGCGCTGGGCCAGAGCTTTCAGGTGCGGAGTTCGCACCACCGTGTTGTTGTAGACCTCCGTCTCAAAACCGGCATCGTCAGCTACAGAAAAACCCCGTCATTTTATTAGAACAGATCATTACAGTCCTAGCCAGATACCTTAAAGGGGCTATAATACCTGTAATATGTTATTTGCTGTCTTATGGTGCACTAGAATACTGCATAACAAGTAATATATTAAAGTAATTACAGCAAATACATCATATAACCATTGGGAATCTCTGTGGTGCCAACCGATCCTGACTGCTAGCCTAGCCAGTGGACTTTTAGCTGATAAACACAGCCGAGCTGGCACCAGCTAACTCTTACCTCAGTCGTTGAATACAATTGTAAAGAAAACAGCGATTCTGTCTTCATTCAGCAAAGAAACTACACATTTTTACGCTTCAGCCAGAGAAAAGAAGCCAAAAACTGAGGTAAAATATCTAGACAGTTAGCTATGTTGCTAACTGTATCTTTTAGCTCGCTGTGCTAATCATCTAACCAATCATTTCTGTTATGTGAGTGATTCATTCTCTTCATTGTAATGATGATTTGAAGGCACTTTCTACAGGGATAGGGCTGAAATAAGATATTAGATTACTGCATAACATGACAAATAATATATTAATTATAGCAAATACATCATATAACCAATGGGAATCTCTGTGGTGCCAATCAATCCTGACCGCTAGCCTTGCCACTTGACTTTTATCTCAAAAACACAGAACAGAATTGTTCACAATGGTGCTGATAGGAACCAGACGTCCACCTGTAAAAGCCCCCTCACAGAAAGTTACTACATGAAATGGTAAAATGTATGCTGTCTGACGTCTGATAGTGATAGTTTTGTGATGAAGTTTTGGCTTAAAATGTATTTTAATCTATTTATTTTAATCTATCCGTAGTGGAGGGGTACATGCAGGGCTTTGTGAGGCAAAACAGTCCCTAAGGAAAACTTATTTTTCCAGATTTTCCACTATTTTACCATCATCAACATTCCACATAAAAACTCAGAAGACACATGCAGGTAGGTTCACTGGTGGGTTTGGAGAGTAAATAAAATGGCTGTTTGAGAGACATGGCGAACCCTGGTCCCTATCACCATCTATACTAGGACTGAACTATTCAGAAAAGTTCAAATATTGGTGGAATTCCCCTTTAAGCCCAAAGTGAAGGTGCTATATGACGTTACTATTAAACAGTCCTTATTGTGAGCTTAAGAAACAATGAATTAGCATTTGATTAACATGATCAAATACACAAATCTCACGAGGCAACAGTTTAATCTGATTCTTACTCATTTTATCTGACTAATCTGCTCTATAATGATCTGTGTGAGTTACCAATGATGAGGAGCACATTTCTCTTGCTTTCCACCAGAACACCACAGCAGCACACAAGGAACAAGACAATCCTGCCAAGTGAAAACTGCATCTTAATTCCTAATGTTTGCAACTCTTTCAGCCTTTAAACGTCTCCCGTCGTCGTGTTTTTCCTCATTGCCTTTATATACGTTATATTTCGCTCTGAAACGTTCATAAACACAAACTAAACAGACGCAAACTTCCCCACTGGTAAAAACGGCTACATCCCAAATAACTCCCTGCTCCCTACATAGTGCACTACGTTGTAGAACTACGGCTTCTACCCCCAAATAGTGCACTAACTGTTAAAAACTTAGTCGTAAAAGTCTCAAATGGCGTTATAATAAAGATATAACGGACTACTTCGGTGTGAAACGTTAATGTTAACACCTTACCTAGTTCACTACATAGGTAGTGAGTGACTATTCGGGACACAACACTTCCGTGTACGTACATCACATGACTACGGTCATATGAAGGAACGCCGCAAGCCTGGACCAATGGCTTTCGCGCAGGCTTATTTGCATAACCAATGGCGTCGCGGAACCCGCTGCAGCCTCATTTGCATGATGCATAATGGAAAGGATGTCGGCTGAGTTTGAGCTGTTTTGCGAAGGAAACCGCAGCCGGACACGGTTGTGATTCTGTGGTTGTGTTTATAATGTAATATTTCATATTTGGAGATGAAATGTCGCCTTGAAACAGATTCCAGTGAGCAGATCAAGGTTTGAAACCCTCTTTTGCCTCTTTGTTTGCTGTAGCCGCCGGTTTGCTGACTGTATGTTTACAGACTTAAGTACAGTATGACGTGTGTTTTTCGTTATTGTTATTAGTGGAGCGCTCTGCTCATCTCTATGCACGCACTGTCAGTGCAGCGTGGGTTAAAAAGCCATATGACGTCGGCATAACAATAATAAAGACCTTACTTCATGCTGTAAAGCTTTAAAGGTGGTTCTTCAAGGGTTCTTTAGTAAAGGCAAGGAACCATGAGTTCTATATAGAACCATTTGGTTCTCTGAATGGTGAAATGGTTCTTCAGATTGATAGAGAATATGTTGTTTTTGAAAATAGCTCTGTCTAGCACCAAAAGGAGTTCTACTGTTACAACAGTGAAAGCAGAACCCTTTTTGTGGTGCTGTATAGAACCATTTTTAAAGAGGTGTTACATAGAACCATGCAACACGTTCTCCATCAATCTGAAGAACCATATCACTATGCAAAGAACGCTTTAAGCGTGGAAATGGTTCTTCGAGTGCTCGTGGTTCTGTCCTGACAAATGAAGAAGTTGAATAATAGATTTATACATTGTACATAGAACCTTTTTGAAGATGGTTCTGTGTAGCACCAAAAAGGGTTCTGCTGTTGTTACAATAGCGGAACCCCTTTTGGTGCTGTATACATAGAACCATACACCACATTCTCCATCAATCTGAAGAACCATTTCACTATGCAAAGAACGTTTTAAACAAGCAAATGGTTCTTTGCGTGTTCATGGTTCTAACCCGATGAATAATTTAAATAATAGATTAATTCATCATCACGTTCTACATAGAACCTTTTTGAAAATGGTTCTGTGTAGCACCAAAAAGGGTTCTCCTATTGTCCTAGTGTCAAGCTTGTAACAGTAAAAGAACCCCTTTTGTTGCTAAACAGAACCAGGCAGAACACTTTAAGCATGCAAGTGGTTCTTTGAGTGTTCATGGTTCTATCTAATAGATTAATACGTTCTACGTAGAACCTTTTTGAAAATGGTTCTGTGTAGCACCAAAAAGGGGTTATTCTATTGTTACTATTCTATTGTTAATAGCGGAACCCCTTTTGGTGCTGTATCGAAACATTTTCAAGGAGGTTCTACATAGAACCATGCAACACGTTCTCCATCAATCTGAAGAATCATTTCACTATGCACCAAAAAGTGTCCATAAAATGATAGATTAATACATCATTAACACGTTCTACAGAGAACCCTTTTGAAAATGGTTCTGTGTAGCACCAAAAAGGGTTCTGCTAACAGTAAATGAGCCCCTTTTGTTGTTAAACAGAACCATTTTCAAAAACAATACATTCTCCACCAATCTGAAGAACCATTTCACCAGGCAAAGAACCAGCTGGTTCTATATAGAACTCATTGTTCATTGCCTAAAGAACCCTTGGAGAACCATCTTTGTAGCTCTACAGCATGAAGAAACTCTTTATTGTTGTTATGCTCAACGTCACATTACTGAGAATACAAAAGCGTCATGGAATGAACGTCACATTTGGTTCTCTGACAGTTTTGTATGGTGTGTGTTCTAGATATGCCCAGTGACAGGAAGATGAGGGTGGACTTTGGAACAAGAGTCTCGTTCTTTGGGTTTCACAACAACTCGAGGGTTTAAGAGAGCTGAGCATGTGAAGAGTGTTCAGCTGAGTGGGGAAGCAGAAGAGCTTCTGTTCTACTTTTATCTCTCTCTCTATCTCTCTCACTCTCGCCTCTCTCTCTCTCTCTCTCTCTCTCTCTCTCTCTCTCTCTCTCTCTCTCTCTCTCTTTCTCTCTAATCTTGCAAGCCAATTTGAATACGCTCCTACAACAAGATACACACGCCATGTCCCTCTCTCTCTCTCGCTCTCTCTCTCTCTCTCTCTCTCCACCCCCACTTTTCTCGTAAGCCGTCATTTCACGTGCGTGACTGAGTGGACGTCGTGTCCATGACCAGCTCCGCCCACTAAAACAACAATAAATGGAAATCGGCACATCCTGGAACATCAATGCTGGATCAACACCTCTGTATTCCTCCAGACAAGGCCGTCCTCAACTCTCCACTCCCTCTAAACCCCAGCTGTTCCAGCTGTTAACTAAAGCTGAAGACCTCAGGAAAAGAAAGGAGACCAGCTGCTGTCTAGGTGAGGTCCGCAAGATGATGGAGCCGTTGACTTCTGACCCCATGGAGGGCGAGCACTCTCTGAAAGACAGGCTGGCGGCCGCCTGCTCCTTCGACCGCCCTGCGCACCTGCTTCCCCATCCTCACCTGGCTGCCCAGGTACAACCTCACCTGGCTCAAGATGGACGTGCTGGCCGGATTGACCGTGGGCCTGACCGTCGTCCCTCAGGGTTTGGCCTACGCGGAGGTGGCTGGGTTACCTGTTCAGGTAATGAGCACAGTAGAATGACCAACCGTTTTAATGCTTAACTGGAAGGAGCCAATATATCTTCACTATATCTTCACTTTACAGGAGAAGAAAAAAACGATCTGAGGGTTCAGTGGAAATCAATGTTATGAGATTTTGTTCTCGGTCAGTTTGGAGCATTTCTGTTAGTCCATCCTTCATGGAAATTGGACACGTTATAAAGGACAGCTGGTACGATTAAATTATATTAAAAAATAAAAAATGATAAAAATGTTCCGACAGCGACCGTATTTGCTCGACACTGTTTGATATACTGGATGACATCTGGACTAAAGTGTAGACCAAAATTCATTTGTACTTGTTTTATATGTCAATTGTGTTGATAACAGAATTCTGACCGTGTTAGAAGTCTTAAAAGCAAAACCGATGCTAATCGGTGGGGTTTAAGTAGAGGTGGGCAATATGGTGATATTTATCGATATCATGATAAATGATAAATTACACAACAGTACTATACTGTGGATATTGTCAGTACATACAGAACACAGAACAACTGCGTGTTTAATTGCAGAGATAATATTTAGTAAGGATCCATTAAAATTTCAGCCATTTTTGGCCAAAATTTACAGGTGGTCAAAATTAAAATAGGCCTCAAAATCTCACAAGGGCTACAGCAAAGCATCAAAATCGCTACACAGGTCATTTCAGTGATAAGAAAAGCGAGAAACAGTGCCGTTCAACACTGACCTGTTCAAACAGTTGGGGTGGTAGTAGATCAACAGTGGAGGAACAGGATTAGCATTAGACAAGCAGGTTATAATCTCTGTTCATGTCGAGTATTAAAACAGCCGAAAAGACGACTTACGCAGAATTCAGCCAAACAAAAGCAGAAAGGAAAGACACTGCCGACGCCGTCTGTAGCATCAGATGAAAAAAGTTACAAAAAACAGTGCAAATGTGTGAAAAATAATGAAAATAATGGAATTTGTTGCCTTAGAGCACCAACCGTTCACTGCTGCTGGATTTTGTGGCGTGTACTGTAACCATTTTAGCAAGTTTATTTTTATTTACTGTTAACTAAACTTTTTTAAAATTTATTGTCAGCTCAGTTTTGTCGTAAGTAGATTTCAGCAATGATAAAAATATATATATTTATTGTCTTTATTACCTATCAGGGCTGGCCAGTCAGGTTTTATTTTCAATTCTGATTTTGGCTCCAAACGATTATTAAAACAAGAGAATTGAGATAAAATGATTATTGTGCTGCATTACGTTTCGCAGTAATGCTCTCGTTTTGTCTTGTGTCATGAATCCAGCTCCCCCTTTTTTTCAGCGCTCCTGCCTAAAAGCCCAAACTTATCTAATTTATTTTTTATTTATTACTTTTCTATTATTTAGTATTTTTCAGTAGATTGTAGAAGTGCTTTACAGCATATTTGATCTCATTTATTTGAATCGTATTTATTTTTGTTGTATTTATTTAAGTGTGTATATATTTATATAGTTATATATTATTTAGTTTATCTATTTATCATTTTTTTACATTTATTTATTTACTTTTTTGGTTAAATCATATTTAAAATTCAAGAAAATGAACTGTTAAAAAGGCAAGTAAGTTCAGCAAAAGCATGAATGTTCCCAAAGTCAATGAGTGATTGTCTTAAAGAATTGTGATCTCAATACTCCCCAAAATAATAATTATTATTATGATTATTATTATGATTATGATTTTTGCCATAATCAACCAGCCCTGTTACCTAGTAGTCTTTATGTTTAGTACTAAGCATAAATAATTTTCGGTTTCGATTTTTGCCAGGAAATTTGCATTTTAATTTCACTGCATCGTTAAAAATGAGTTCTGTTTAGTGTTTAATCGCACTGCACTAAATCCAGTGGGAAATGCAAAAAATGATGATTAATAGTTTTTGACTTCTTTTTTCTGTACCGACTTATCAAACCTCACCAAACTAAATATCAAATATTTCTTATTGTGTATTGCGAAGTTACATTAGCCTCGTAGCGTCAGTGTTAAACTAAAGGAGGAACTTCAGTCACAGCGTTTCTTGGCTGGTTGATGCCGTTTGGGGTAAAGGAGGGGAAACTGTGAACGTTTATTTTCACTATACTTTCACTTTAACTGTGTCACTGAAAGCTGTATTTTTCTGTTCCACCTTAAAACCCGATACCTTATTGTGTCCTGCCTTTTCCTGTCGCACAGGTTTTGAAAACACTGTAGTCATGATGCGCCAGGCTTTGCTAAGTTTTCACCTTTGTTCTTGTGTATGAGGTGAATGTGTTGCTGCACAGGAAGGTTGATTTTGAGCGTATAGTTTCCTGTGTTTTTATCACTCCAGCTTAACTTTGACTCAGCTCTCAGCTTCCTGTGCCCTTTACTGTAACCGTCACTGTGGGCTACACAAGAACTCTCGGCATCGTCCTTCTAAACCTCCACCAGGTTCTCTGGTTGGGACGCTGTGTGAAACAGAATGCAATGATTTGCAAATCTAATCTTAATACACATAAACATAAAATAAACCCCCAGAACACAGTGAGGAGGACGAAGCTGAAGTTGGGCTTCCTATTCGCCAGTTTTCACGTTCCACCTTAAATGGTGCAGCAGTCAATTTCTATTTAAGGTGGAATGGGAAAATTCAAACAAGATGCTGGCAAATAAGAATCTAACTTCAGCTTTGTGTAAGAAGGTTCTAACATTAATCTATTATGAATATCTACACAGATTAAGGAATGCTATAGCTTACCCAGCTACAAAGCTTTAACCACCACTGTAAATAAATAACTACTACATAAAGTTAAGATCCTGAATAGACTATTAAATGAAAAGCTTAATATAAAACCAGAGGAAAAACAATCACATCAACAGGTTCTCTGAGCTTCACCAACCACACGACCATATCTACATAAACATCACACAAACTATACTCATCACACAGACATGAGTGTGGATCACTGCGTTCCCTCCGTTATATAATCCTATCCCACTTTCTGAGAGCAATGTTCTTGAAACAGTGTAATTTTGGACAGTATCTTTCTTAAACTGCCGCTCTGTAATGGTACTGAATGCAGTCTAGCAGCAATGTTGACCGCCCCAAAATGGTGGCGCTGTTGTCGTGCCTGGCTCCACCCCACGCGGCATCTAGGTACGCATATCTATGGGTGTTGGTAAACATTATGCTCATTTATGACAATATTCATCATTATCGTTAGAAATGATGTCACGATACACTAAATTATGCTTTTCTGAACATACGGATAACAACAGTGCTTGTACAACACTGACCAGCTGCGTGTTTCATTATAAAGAGAGTGAAATTAGTCATGTTTTAACTAGATTTAGTTCCAAATATTGAATAAAAATCATTGAGTTTTTGATAGTATTTTTTAAAAAATGTAACACTAGTGTTTTTTTTTTCTCTGTTCCTCATCAGATGTGTGAAAAAATAAATAGCGTGGCATATTGTGTATTGTGAATTGTTCTTGAAGTATCACAATATTAGATTTTCGCCGTATCGTCCACCAGCTTGAACTTGCGTTGGAGGTGCTACTGAAACTGATGACTTCCTAATAAACTCATACTGATTTTTACTCATTTGTACAATTCATAGAGTGATTGATAGAACAAGGGAGAAATTTGGGTAAGATTTTGTATCATGAATTCACAAAGCTGTAGTAAAATAAGTATAAATTTCCTTTGAAATCCTCTATATTGACGCTCCATTTGAACTTAGTCACATAACATATTATTCCTTACTTTGGAATAGCAGATATCTTCTCTGATGCCCATCAGGCTGGCATAAAGATGAGTACATTGAAGTAAAATGTAAATTTAGTGGATTTCAGTAGATATTTTTATAATCTGGCCGATGAAAACACTTTGGCATCTGATTGTTATTGTTTTAAGTACCCTGTTCATTTAGTTTATGTCCAAAAGTTTGTAGAAACCAGCATTTTTCTGAAATCAAGGGTGTTAATAGTGAGTCGCCCTTTACACTGGTAACAGCCTCTACTCTTCTGGGAAGGCTTTACACTAGATGTTGGACATTGCTGTGAGCATTTGATTGAGCATCAGTGAGGTCAGGTACTGATGTTGGATGGTCAGTTCTGGATCACAGGTCATCCCAAAGGTGTTGGATGGAGCTCCATCTCTCCAGAGAACACAGTTCCACTGCTTCACAGCCCAATGCTGAGGGGCTTTATACCCTTCTAACCCACGCATGGCAGTGGACATGGTGACCTGCACTAAGTAGAAATGGTGTCTGGATATTTTTGGACATGCAGTGTTTTTACCTTCCCTCTCTCTGTCTCTGCAGTACGGCCTGTACTCGGCCTTCATGGGTGGCTTTGTATACTGCGTCTTCGGCACGTCGAAGGACATCACTCTGGGCCCGACGGCCATCATGTCTCTGCTGTGCTCCTTTTACATCGGAGGAGACCCCGTGTTCGCCGTGCTGTTGACGCTGATGTGTGGAATCATCCAGACCGCCATGGCCTTCCTCAGACTGGGTAAGACCCGGTCAGCTACATACAAGGGAATCACAGTTCAATCACAGTTCACAGTTTCTCACCAGTTCAGTGGTTGAGATGTAATCAGAGTGATTCATAGTGGTTTGGTGTGAAATGGTTCAGATGTCTTCACAGTGGTGGTGATAGGAACCAGGCGTCACCTTGACCACAACACAAATATAGACATTTTATTTACTGTACAGAACCACCAGTGAACCTACACAAGTCTTCTGAGTTGATATGGAATGTTGATGAGTGAAAAATAGTGGAAAATCTGAAATAATAAGTTTTCTTTGGGGACTATTTTGCCTCATAACGCCCTGCATATTATGTATCCCTCCACCATGAATGGATTTTAAGGCTGAAATCTTCTCAAAACAATAATATTCATAACCATTTCACTTAATAACTTTTCCTTACGCCTAGCATGGATTTTAAAAAGAGGTTTTAAGCCAAAATCATATCTCAAAACCATCATAAAACAGTGTCTCAGACATTCATAACCTATGTTTTCCTTGGGGACTATTTTTCTGCCTTCCATGTACCCCTCTACCACGACCTGTATAGAAATCTGATATATGGCAAAAATGAACATACATGGATTTCCCTTATATATCCAACAGATATATATGTGACACATATGCCATACATATTTGAAATTGTCCGTTTTCAAATATGAAACACACATTGCAGCCATAGATCAACACATAAAAACATATATGTGCAACACATATTTAGCAATATTAAATAGAAAACATTTATTCATATATGGATAGCATATATTATTCATTACGGTTAGCTTCATGTTAGAAGATATAAGGTTTCTGTGTGTCTTCTTTTTCTTTCACACGCTTCCAAATGAGGTGTACATGAGTGATATAGCTACAAAACTAAAGTCAATCATTTAAACATGAAATTTGAGTAAATTACAACATAGACATATTATTGAAGATAAGAGATCCATATGTTTGTACATGTTCACCCATCTATCAGACATATTTCGCTGCTGTCGGAAGAAAACCTCGTATCTCCATTTTTTTTTCGTTTTTCAGTTTTTGACATAATTTGAAAATGCCTGTTGTCCTTTACATTGTTTGTAAATTTCATGAAGAATGGACCAACAGAAACGGCCCAAAATGACATGGAAAAACGTCTGGTTCCATTGACTTACATTAAAAGTAAAGTATGTTTTTTCCTGTTCCTGTAAAGTTACCATTTTGGAGATACGAGGTTTTGTTCTGACAACAGTGATATGTTTCTATATATTATGCATTTATGTCCAATATTTGATACACAACGTAAATGTACATATATTTTGAAATATATGCCTGACTCTTTCTGATATGTGTAGTTTTGTGAGGGAGCTTTTAGAGGTGGACGTCTGGTTCCTATCACCACCACTGTGAACAATTCTGACTCAGTAAGCTTCTATAGAACGGAGCATTTCACACCAAACCAAATCAGTGAACTTCCTCATGCAGTGGTCCACCCAAAAATGAAAATTTCACCCTTACTGCAAATGTAGTCGATCAGCAAAGACGTGTTTGTTGTGTGAAGTTTGCTATGAGGCTAATATGGCTAACAAGTCCTGAAGCTAACCGAATTAGCAATGCGGAAACGGCAAGTGTGAACAAAATTCAGGCTTCAAGATGGCGACTGCTGCTGTTTTTAGCTACGCAGCGTACTTTTGTCCATTTTCTCTGATTCCTACACACAGATAAAGGGGAAGAGGGAGCACGTTAGCTAAAGAGGAAGTGAGGTTTTTTTAAATCACTTGCTTTGATTATTTCCTGTGTTATTTCACAATTGTTGCAAAGCCACATACCCACACACTAACATATGATCCAGTGCCCCAGTCCAGCACATGGCCACTGGTCAGCAGTAAATGTACGAAAGCCATACAGAGTCAAATATAGCATTTTAAATAAACAAGGCCAGAAATAAGCTGAAAGTGTGCAAACGTAGACTGACACAGCACCTTTCACTTCTATCAGATATTCACTATTTACACTGTTCAAAAGTTTGGAATTACTTTCATACTAATTATTACACTGTAGACAATATTTCAATACTAAAAAACTACAAAAACTAGATGCCATTTAAGTATTTTGGCAACAACAAGAATTATTATTATTATTATAGTTATTCAATGATAAATTATAAACTGCAACTGTGTTTACAATATATACAATATTTAAATACTAAATAACTACAAAAACTACGTCATATTCAATGTTTCAAATATTTTGCAACAACAGAAATTATTATTATTATTATTAATTATAGTTATTCAGTGGTAAATTATAAACTGCAGTTATGCAGTTATATACAAGTATCAGTGATTTTCGGTTTGTCAGTGTTTAACAATATATGTAACATTATAAGATTATATTAAATCAATATCTCTTAAATTATTACATTTTATATATATATATATATATATATATATATATATATGTATGTGTGTGTGTGGGGGGGTTTGTGTGTTTGAGTAATATGTATGTATATTGTATATCTAACCATAGTAAATAAAAAATCAATAAACCATTAAAATTACAACAATATAATAACTTCATAAATAAGGATATATATATATATATATGTGTGTGTGTGTGTGTGTGTGTGTGTGTGTGTGATTAATGAAATAAAGAAATAAAAGATGTAAAACAGTAGCCTGGCAATATTAAAATAAATAAAAATAGAATAATAAAAATGAAACAATAACTAAACCATCTTAGAAATCACTTTAAAGTTAACTAAAATCAAATCAAGTAAAACAGTTGCAGGCGGGTGTGTGTGTGTGTGTGTGTGTGTGTGTGTGTGTGTGTGTGTGTGTGTGGTTTAAGTTGACCTTACCTAAAAATAGAAGTGGTTGCATCCTTATAAGCATGAGTTCTATTTTTGTATCTTTACTAAATGTCCTCCTCCCACCAATCTGGTCATCACTAATCCCACCCACTCTCTCACATGATGCTTCCAGACTGGGGGGCTGAGTTCTTCCTCCTCTCAGACTCCCACCACGGAGGGCTGTGGCATCACCGGCATTCAAGCTCATGATCTCCTGACGATCAGGCAGTCAGACAGTTGTGCCACTCGGTGTCCAAGATACAAGGAAAACATCCCATAATGAAAATAAACAGTCCAGGAAAACAGGGTAGTGATAGATCTGGCAGGTTGATTGGATGAGGGGAGGTCCAGAGTTAGATACGCACCTCATTGTGTTGCATGCAATTACACATTTCCGCCAGAGAGGTCTCCAAAAAACCTGCAACTTACGTACTGCAGCTTTAAAATACACTAAGAAGCTTGAAATGTGCAGCTGGCTGCCTTATTTTAAGTTGACCTGACCTGTTCTGGACTGATGACCTGCACTCTTCTCATCTCTTTGTAAGCTTCTTGATGGAACTGCTGATGTTTACAGGGTTCCTGCTGGACTTTATTTCCTACCCCGTCATAAAGGGCTTCACCTGTGCAGCGGCTGTTACCATTGGCTTCGGACAGGTTAAGGTGAGCAATCGTGATGTCTTTGAGCTCAACAATGAAGTAATAACAAAGACTGATCCACATTTCTGTTCATGTTTATGACACAGTTCAATTCATAATTGCAGTACTCCTTTTTATTAACCATTAGAAGTTGCAATTATGTAAACACTCTCAAAGCTAATTAAAAATTAACTAAAAACACAAAATTTTTTAACATTGTTAACTTATTTTTCATCCAAAGCAGTGCAGGCTGAAGTATGTTGCTCTGATAGATTCCATAATCATAGCACTCTTGTTCAAATACAGCTTTTAAATGGCTTTTAAAGCAATACTTCAACCAGCAACAAAATACAGAAAGCAGCAGCAGCTTGGTGGAGCTCCAGTTCCCCTCGAGATCCTCTACTGTAACAAGAATCCACAAGCTGTATGAACAATACAGTCGTTACAGACACTACAGTTATAGAGGAGTTGAATAGTTGGCTGTATATAATATATACTCTGTGTATATATGTATCTATGTTTATATATATATATATATATATATATATATATATATATATATATATACACTCATTAACTGTAGATATGATATGTGATATTATACACTCATTGACTGTATGTATGATAAATGTTATACACTAATTGAGTGTATACATGATGTATACGATATATGCACTCACTGACCGTATGTATGATATATATTATACACTCATTCACTATATATATATATATATATATGAATATATGATTTATATGACATATGAACTCATTGACTGTATGCGTGATGTATACAATATATACACTCACTGACCATATATATGATATACATTATACCTTTATTCACCATATATATATGATATTATATACTCGTTGACTGTATATATGATATATATGATATGTACATTAATTGGTTGGAACGTGCAGATATTGTTGGTGATGAAAATAAGAAACCTTTTATCTAATGAGAAAATTTTCATGTTCAGCAGGACGATAATGTTATTGAATTATTATTAGCTATAACAAAATGTGTTTTCATTATGGTCAAATTTGATGCAAATAAATGTGATTAATCGTGATTAACTACACAAAAAAGGTGATTTGTCACAATTATTTCAGTTATTTTTAATATACAGTAATATGTCGACTTCTAAGGGTTAAATTTTAGGGTTTTGTTTATCTGTCATTGTTTCTGGTATAAAGTGTTTGGTGCATTATAGCTGAAGGACTGTCTCTGCATGCTTGTGTAGAATATTTTAGGTCTGAAGGGGATCCCACAGCAGTTCATACTGCAGGTCTACTACACTTTTCACAGGATACCTGAGGCCAGGTGAGTTTATGGAAACATGTTCAGGCTCTTCTCTAAACAACTCATAACTTAGAATGCATAAATACTAGATTATGTTTATTTGTGTTGTTTGTATGCTTCACTCTGTCCTCCTCTCCCTCAGGGTTGGAGATGTTATCTTGGGTGTGTCGTGTCTGTTTTTTCTGGTGACGATGACGATGATGAAGAGCACTCTGAGGTCCTTCGAGGAAAACCCGTCTAGTCTGGTGCAGGCTGCCAGGGGCATCGTATGGAGCTTCGCCACCAGTGAGTACTCACTTTTCTCCTGTGCGAGGACTTAAAAATAGTATTTACACACTTTTCACCCTTACGCTGAGTGTAGTTGACCAGATAACATTATTGAGCTTTAACCACACCCATTGCTAGCTGTAAGAGCCTTTTATGGTGAAATTGAAGCTTTTAGGAGCAACAGTGGCTCAGCTACGCAATAGTAGACCACACAAACTGACAACTGGGGGCTGCCAAGTCCTGAGGCACATAAAATCACCTATCCTCTGTTGCATCGTTCACCACCCCTTAGTTTCAGTGAAGGGGGACATTAATGCTACAGCATGTGCTTCCAACTTTGTGTCAGCAGTTTGGGGGAGACCCCTTCCTGTTCCACTATGACTGAGCCCCAGTGCACAAAGCGATATTGTAAAGTTTTAATATTCTAATATTGCACTGATTACTATAACATGCCCTTTCTTTGTCCGCAGTTCGAAATGCTCTGGTCGTCATAGCAGCGACGTGTGTTGCGTACTCCACCGAGGTCATGGACTGCCATATCTTTACCCTGACCGGCAAGACCGCTAAGGGACTCCCTCCTTTCTCACCTCCGTCATTCTCAGAGACAACAGCCAACGGCACTCTTGTGTCCTTCAGCGATATCCTGCTGGTCAGTTCACAGACAACACATCACACTGTTGCACATTCACTGGCCGCTTTATTAGAAACCTCTCTTGTATCTCTACCTTGCTGGTTGATTTACAGACTGCAGCTACATCTGTTGATGCACAGTTTCTGTTGGTCCTCCTCCAGCTCTTCATGAGTGGTTTCTGACCATAGAGCCGTATTTTTTGGGTCTTAACCTAGCAATTCACACTGATGTGTGTAAAGGTGTGTAACTGCTGTGTTGAGAACGGACCACCACCCAAATAATATCTGGACAATAGCAGTGCTGTAGTCAGAAACTGACCAATGATGAATGAGCTAGAGGGAGGCTGATAAACTGTGGATAGGCTACAGTCTGTAATTATACAGCTATATAGTGAAAGTACAAGGTGGGTGTTTCTAATAAAGTGGACAGATAGAGGAAGTAGAAGGTAGGTGTTTCTAATAAAGTGGCCGGTTAGTGGAAGTAGAAGGTAGGTGTTTCTAATAAAGTGGACAGTTAGTGAAAACCCAAGGTAGGTCTTTCTATTAAAGTGTCTGCGGTTCACACGTTCACCTCCAGTATGTAAATCCCTACCAATACCCAAGTATTTTTTACATACAACAATATTTAATTTAATTAGACCATATTTTATCACACAGGACCAAAAACAGTTACAGACAGTTGGATCATGTGACTCTACTGACCATGCTGTTTTTCTTATCAGGACTTGGGAGGTGGCCTTGCTGTTATACCGCTGATGGGAGTGCTGGAAAGCATCGCTATTGCTAAAGCATTTGGTAAGCATGATCATTTTCAGCATATGACATGAAGACCTTAATTCAGCTTGGATTAAACCATTTTAATAACCTTAGGGCAGTAGTACACGTATCGCAACAGTATTGCAGTATTTCAAATCCGACCTGTGTCACTTTCATATGTGGTCGTAGATCGGATACGTATCCGATTCATGGCCATGCGACCTTAATGTGGTGCTCAGATCGGAATTCATGTGCTTTTTCTCCACTGCGCGTGCGGCGTCATTCAGCGTTACCATGGCAGCAGCGCCGAACAGAAGTTAAAGCCTGTAAACGGTGGAGAAGCAGCTCATCTCACCTTTTTCTCCTTCGTCTCACTCTAATAATGAAGCTGAGAGCTGATCAGAGTTACTGATCTTCTCAGCGAAGCTCGTTCTGCTCGTTAGTTTGTGCTGATGATGCACGTGATTCATTCACGTGACGTTACTGAGTAGGATGTGGTCATGAGGGTCATTTCAGGGCGCCGGTTCATCACATTAATGACAGATTTGAATCACTTACCTAAACGAGTTTGAACCATCATGTCAGAGAGATCGGATTTAAGCAAAAAATCGGATTTGAGAAATGAGGCTTGTAATGTGAACGTAGCTTTAGAGTAGTCGTGTGAGCTGCGATGCAGATTGAGGTGTAGAGTTTATGGTAGTTTGTAGTCTGTCGGGTAATTTGTACAACATATAATTAATCCAAGTGGTTTTGCTGTTTGACTCCTGGAACACAACGTGGGTGTTCTCTGTTCTCAGTTCTCTGTCTTGAGCCTTTTTTATAATGAGCTGATTAAATTGACATCACTTATTGGGTTTAGACTGCAACCAAACATGCATTCGTGAGCTCCTTCTTGTGTGGGTTTCTAGTGCTAGTTCAGTGGTAATAGCGCCCCATTATGGGGAATCTGAATTATTGTGGAGAAAATGATCTGTGCATTTTCCCAAAATGAACTTTGTCCTGCAACGTGGGCACATCTCTTTTTTTTTTAGTTGAGTCTGTTTTAGCTACTGCAGTTTGTTTGAGAGTTTTTCACTGGTTCTGTGCTCTTGCACTTTGTTTGTCTATAGCAGTGCCTTACACTGAGCACGGTTTAACTCTTCCCACACTCCTAATGTAACACCTGATAGAGCTGATGAAGCTCCAGGAGCTTCTGAATGAGGGAATCAGGTGGATCCGATTAGAGCTGCAGTAAAACTCTACAGGAGATTCAGTTGGAGCTCAACTCATTAACAGTCACTTACTGTGCGCACTGTTACTGCACCCTTTAGGATTAAGTGACCCTTATTAGTCCCACAATGGGGAAATTTCACCTCCGCATTTAACCCATCTGTGCAGTGAAACGCCACATAGTGAGCACACACACACTAGGGGGCAGTGAGCACACTTGCCTGGAGCGGTGGGCAGCCCTATCCACAGTGCCCAGGGAGCAGTTAGGTGCCTTGCTCAAGAGCACCTCAGTCACGTACTGTCGGCTCAGGGAATCAAACCGGCGACCTTCTGATCCCAGGGTTGGTTCCCTAACCTCCAGCCCATGACTGCCCCAGGTACAAACATGGCTGTTCTGGGTTCAGGAACATATTACTGTCCAATATTTCTTTGAAAAAAATATAGTTATTGTTGCTTCCAAACTTTTGGCCTGTAGAGTAGAGAAGTGTTTTTCGAACTTTGTCATCAGTCTGTGGTCTATTCATTCTCTCTGTCTCTCTGTTTTTCAGGCAGTCAGAATAATTACCGCATTAATGCCAACCTGGAGTTCTTCGCAATCGGTGCGTATTGTTCATGTTTTAATCAGGGATACATGAATTAGATATTTCTCCACAGCCGAGTTTCCAGCTGGATGATTTTATTAGCCTTTTTTAAAGCCTGATGCTCAAACTAGGTGAGCTAAATTAAATATATAGGACATACACCGATCAGGCCTAACATAAAGACCACCTCCTTGTTTCTACACTCATTGTCCATTTTATCAGCTCCACTTACTATATAGGTGCACTTTGTAGTTCTACAGTTACAGACTGTAGTCCATCTGTTTCTCTGCATACTTTGTTAGCCCCCTTTTACCCTGTTCTTCAGTGGTCAGGACCCCCACGGACCCTCACAGAGCAGGTACTATTTGTGTGGTGGATCATTCTCAGCACTGCAGTAACACTGACGTGGTGGTGGTGTGTTAGTGTGTGTTGTGCTGGTCTGAGTGGATCAGACACAGCAGTGCTGCTGGAGTTTTTAAACACCTCAGTGTCACTGCTGGACTGAGAATAGTCCACCAACCAAAAATATCCAGTCAACAGCGTCCTGTGGGCAGCGTCCTGTGACCACTGATGAAGGACTAGAGGATGACCTACACAAACTGTGCAGCAGCAGATGAGCTATCGTCTCTGACTTTACATCTACAAGGTGGACCGACAAGGTAGGAGTGTCTAATAGAGTGGACAGTGAGTGGACACAGTGATAGGTCATGTAATTGTAGAACTACAAAGTGCACCTATATAGTAAGTGGAGCTGATAAAATGGACAATGAGTGTCATAATGTTATGCCTGATCGGTGTATGTAATTGTGCCCGTGTGTTGCCAGTGTTGCCAGATTGGGTGGGTTTCCGCCCAGTCTGCTAGACTTTGGTTGGATTGGGCAGGGAAGAAGTCATTGTCATTATTTTGGTTTTGAAAAAAGTATATAAACTGTACAGTTACCAACACTTTGATTGACAGACTGTTGCCCCGCCCATCTGTATCATTCACAATCAACATTAGTGGTTAACTTACCCGGTTTATTATTGATGTAATAGATGGGCATTTGGGCCATAGTAGTATTATCCAGCTCAGTCTGAAATTGGATAGGCCTGTAATCTGTTCAGCTGAGCCTACAAAGTGTTATAATATTATTGCTATTCTTTTGTATTTTTGCCTGCATGTCATCATAGGCCCTATCATATACAGTGCATTAAAAAAAGATGTTAAATGATTTGAATTTGTCAAGCACTGCAAGTTCTAGAAATAAGATACACATACAAATACAAAATACGTCCCTGGAAGCTTATTACTGATGTTATGTTGGTTAAATGCTGTTTAATTTTGTATTATGGTTAAAATGACCTTGTTTTCGTCAGTTTTTGTGCATTTTGTCTGGTTTTAAACACTTTATTTAGCTGTAAACTATAGAAGCAATCTGGCAACCCTGCCTGTTGTGTGTCTTTGCAGGACTCACCAACATCTTGGGCTCTTTTGTCTCAGCGTATCCCGTCACTGGCAGCTTCGGGAGGTGTGTGTATTACATTAAATTGATTGAATCGTATGTATGCAGTTTCCTGGCTTACTCAAAATCAGCCGAGACATGTTTTATGTCTGACGTTTGCTTCTTTTTGTTTTGCACTGGAACTACGAGGCTCATCAATCCAGTGATCTATAATAATGGACAACAATATCCGCAACTTTATCCATTTTTTTGTGGGTAAAACATGTCATGTGAAGCAGAAACCCACATAATGCTAATTGGAAGAGTAAAGCTTCCATTGCTAACATTAGCATTGTAGCTCCAGTGCACAAGAGAAAGAAGCTTCAGACACGAACATGTCTTGGCTGACTTTCCCTATTTGGGTTAAGGGAGTGGAAACTGTCATTTTTTTTTTTTCATAATAATATAATTTATAATATTAGTGTTGTAAACTGGTGCACCAAAACCAGTACCAGAACCATTTAGCACCAGAAAACTGGAGCTATGCTAAATTCCATTGACAATCAGTCCAGAAGAAAGACTATTTTATGGTTTTTGGTACCTCAAGATTGACTCACAGAAGAAGACGTGCCGTAAACGTAACGTACAACTCAAACTTCATGCCACGGCTTTTTTTTAAAAAACATTGCGCCACTTTACCTGAAAATATGAGCATACATCATCTAGAAGATGAAGAATATTTAAATCCTTCATTTCATCAAGCATGTATTTGGTTTCAGCGTCGCTCCAAAAGTGTTTTGCTGCGTCTCGCGGTGATGCTGCTCACTTATCTCTGGTACCACTGTCTGTTTTTGTACAATTGCAGACTGAGAAATCTGAAAGAAATCAGAGTAAGAGTTCACCTGCACTGAGAAATCTGATTACTGAGCTAAAATCCAGCTCTCTTTATCGGATTTCTTAATCTGATTTCTAGACCTTACTCCGATGTAAGAAATCAGAGTGTGCTGTTCAAATGATCATTTGAATAATCAAATAACTGCAGAAATCTGATTATGATTGGATTATTGAGTGCCTGTAAAGGCACTCAAAGTCGTTCAGAGTGGTTTGGTGTGAAACGCTCTGTTCTAGAGAAAGTTGCCGAGTCGGAATTGTTCACAGTGGTGGTGATAGGAACCAGACGTCCACCTCTAAAATGTCTTTGTGTTGTAGTCGTGGCGACCCCTGGTTCCTATCACCACCACTGTAAAGAAATCAGAACTGATTCACACCAAACCACTCTAAATGTTTCTGTTTACATCTCAAAGATTAAATTATTGAAAAATCAGTGGAATTGCAGTGTAAGCACGTGATGTTCTGTCTTTTTCCTTTAAGAACTGCTGTAAACTCTCAGACGGGAGTGTGCACCCCTGCAGGAGGAATATTCACAGGTAAGCACATTTACACATTAACGTTAATTCTATTTAAAACGTAGGATCAGTTCGGTAGAATGATCTGTATGAATGATATAGATAATATAAAAGTACTACGCATTGTTATTGTTATTGAGCTCTAAGGCTTAATGCATTTAAATGACACTTTCTCTCTCTCAGGTTTGGTGGTGCTGTTATCTCTGGCGTTCCTCATGCCGCTCTTCTCCTACATCCCCAAAGCGTCTCTGGCTGCCGTTATCATCTGTGCTGTCGCTCCAATGTTCGACTTCAGAGTTGTGCCCCAAATCTGGAGAGTCAGGAGTGAGTCAGCAAACCATCATCCTCTTTTTACTCTTATTACTCTTACTCTTTCTACCAGTTCACTTTTCATCACCTTTTCATTCATTTCCTTCGCTTCTTTCGTTTTGTGCCAGAGCTACAAGGCTAATGTAGCTAATAAGCAATTAAAGCTTATACCCCACTAATTAGCATGGTGCTAATTCCTACCTAAATCACCACACACTTGTCTCAAAGCGTGTGGAGGTGTTTAGTATCGCTAAAAGTCTTGATTGTGTGGTTTCTGACACTGTATGACTCACTGTTATCTATAAACATAGATCAAAGTACATTAGCATAGCTAAAAGCAGTGTTAGCAGCCAACAAGAAAGCTACATTTTTGTCTGTATTTTTATTCGTTTTGGTCTAAATATGTCTTGGCGTAATAGGAAATAAATGTAAAATGCATTATTGCATTGTGCTGCATTAACCGCATCATTTTATGGGTTTTTAATTAAATATAATAAAATTTAACCAAAGTAGCAGTGACACTGACGTGGTGGTGGTGTGTTAGCGTGTGTTGTGCTGGTCTGAGTGGATCAGACACAGTTTTTAAACACTGTGTCCACTCACTGTCCACTCTATTAGACACTCCTACCTTCTCAGTCCACCTTGTAGATGTAAAGTCAGAGACGATAGCTCATCTGCTGCTGCACAGTTTGTGTTGGTCATCCTCTAGTCCTTCATCAGTGGTCACAGGACACTGCCCACAGGACGCTGTTGGTTGGATATTTTTGGTTTGGTTTGTGTGTGTGTGTGTGTGTGTGTGTGTGTATATATATATATATTATATATATAATAATTTAATTACAATATTACTATTCAAAGCTGAACTGAGAGGAGAAGAAGCCTGGGAGTTTAATTGGTTAATTAACCTCTCTGGTCTCTGTCTTTCTTTCTTCCTCTGTCTTTTTCTGTGTCTTCTTATTCCTCTCTGTCTCAGAGCTGGACGTGCTGCCCTTCTTGGTGACCTTCCTGGTCAGTTTCTGGGAGGTGCAGTATGGAATTGTGGGAGGTGTAGCTGTTTCAGGGCTGATGCTGCTTTATGTGGTTTCCAGGCCTAAGCTAAAGGTGAGCTATGGAGAACAGTCAGAAAATGGAAATTACACCATATTTCATAATTGACATTCAAGATAAAGCAAAAACATACTTTTAATTTTAAAGGAAATTTTCAGGCATAAATGTTATTGGATGGTTGAGATGATGGGCTTTTTATATGTCTGTTAACTCTGAAGATGTTCATGTGGGTCTGATTCCTCACTCGCATAACTACAGAACCTACACATTACTATCATTTAGATACTGAATAATTCATAGTAGTTACTGGATAATTCACAGTAGTTAGAGAATAGTAAGTAGGGATGCATTGATTCCAATACATCCCTACTCACCAGTACAGAGTCAGATACCATACTGAATTACCTACTTAGAACTAAGTAGTCGTTAGTGTAAATGTAGCTAATTTTAAATGAAGTGCGTTAGCTACAGCAGCTGTAAATAAAGTAAGTTTCATAGTTTTGATCTGTCTCAGCAGCAGCACAGCGACGGCAGGAATCACAACTGAGGCTAACCCATCTGAGAAGCTCATTTTACGTCTTGTTTTGGGCTTTTTAAATCAGACAACCTTGTTCTTTGTTGACTCGCATTGTATGTTTCAACAGACCATCGTGTACAGACAAAGCTTAGGATTTATACTGTACGAAAAACACTCCGTCCATGCTGTGTGAAACGGCCTCTACAGATAACTCTGTCTACAGAAAACTTAAAAAAAAAACAAAAAAACAGTTTGATACAAAACAACACACTGAGAGTGAGCTACAGCAGCTCGGCTAACCACACTGTGTACTGGAATATACACTGTGGGACAATATGGTCTGATTGCAGCCTATTTTATAATGCCAGTTTAAAGAATCTCTGTATTAACGTTTAGACCTCGGAATTCTGTTCGGTCAAAAAAAAGTTGGCATATGTGGACTTTGGTAGCAGTTGTGATTGTGTTTGTGTGCTTAGGGGTGTTTTCACGTATAGTTCCTTTTAAAAGAACCAAACTAAGTTCTGTTAAAGCGAACCTGAAAGGGAACCAACTGCAAACGACCTCGGAGCTTTTTGTGTTCACAGTGTAAATGAACTATAAAGAGGACTCCTGGTTTTCCTCCTGGTCCTTTTTAGCACTGATGAGATCTCAGACCACCTCTTGTTCAGACCATTAGAAGTCAGACCCCTTTTCACACCACTCACAGTGTGTGCAGTCCTGCAAAGTGGGCAGCGTTCTCTGATAAAGCTGACCTTTCAGATGGCGAGAGGAACTAAAGACATGCCTGCTGCTCTCCTGTTGGCCACGCTAAAACGACAACGACAACAAGTGCATCGAGGAAAATTGGAAAAATGACCCTGCGTGTCTGCCGCGGTGGCCTCGGTTTTCATCTGTGCTCCTCACTGAGCTCCGCCCGGCAAAAAGTTCGGTTTGTTTTTGGGACCGTTTAGAGGGTCTGAGTTTATGTGGCGTATTCACATAATGCACAGAAAACCTGACTCAGCGGTCTGAGTCCACTTACAGATACTGAAATGGCCCAAGTGTGAAAATGCCCTGAAACGGGCTAAAATCGTACAGTCCATTCCTGGCGGGAATCTGCCAAGGCAGAATGTTTAAAATGACCAGCGACTTTTCCTATCTGACCCTCACGGCATGAGCAAAACTCGTCTGTGCGAGCAGACCCTCCTTCACTGCCAGCACTGCCAGCACTGCCAGCTGGTATCGGATGTTGGTATCGGTGCCTTTTTATGAGGTTGAGTATGAGTAAATGAGCACTGGATCGGGCCGATACTGATACCAGTATCTGTATTGATGCATCCATAATAATGAGGCTTAAGGTAAAAACAAATAATAAGGTTTAAGGGCTTCAATGATCAGCTATGCAAATGTGCTCCTCTTTTTCTCTGAATAAGCTGAACTGAATTAAGTGTTTAAAGTGTGAACTGAACCCACAGATATCTGACCATAGGGTCATTGTGGTGGAGCTGGCGAGTGGGCTGCATTTTCCCGCCATAGAGCACCTCAGCGGAGTCCTGCGCACACACGCGCTACATGGTGAGAGACTCCCGCATATTCATATATCAAATCCAACACAAGCTACCTTCTTATTCCGTCTCTCTTTCTCTATCTCAGTATCTCCTCCTCGCAGCGCGGTGCTAGACTGTCACCACGTCAGCGATATTGACTACACTGTAGTGAATGAACTGAAGGATCTGCTGAAGCAGTTTAAGCTACATGACGTCTCCCTGGTGTTCACTGGACTGAAGGTAGGCCTGCAGGAAGGGCTGGGTAACTTTTGGATGTCTTGTGGCTTGTTTGTTTGTTTATTTGTTTATTTAGCCCCAATCTGCTCTTGCACTAAGAAGCTTTCCTCAAACTCATGGCCTCTCCATAATTTCGGCACTGAAAATAACTGACGCTAGCTCAGTCTGATAACTGTCCAACTGGTTAGTGTGTCGTGAGTGAACGGCTAGACTTCTCCCTCCACATCGCCACTCAGTGTACCATATACACCATATATACATTTCAGGCAGGAGTGGAAATGTTTAGATGGTCAGTGTTTAATAAACTGTAAAACATGTTATTTACACTGTTAGCCACATCTAATGTAAATCGATTTATTTTAAATTTAATTATTAAAGATCAATATTTAATAATGATTTTTTGGAAAACAATAGCAATGAATATATAGTATTTGTTATAGCTATTATATGTTCTTGTCGGAAGCTGGACCGTGTACACGCCCACACGCGACAACGCAAACTTGTTGCCTGCTAGTATGAACGCAGGGTAAGGATCGGACTCAAACTGATGCGACAGAACCGATGCCGTTGTAAGAGTAGAACTTGTAGCAGGATGCTGCTCTGGCCGTTGACCAGTCAGAACAGAGTGGCTGACCATTCAGTGCACACTGTCCTCACCGGGAGGCAGGGCTTAAAGACACAGGAGCTCTAACAGAGCATTTCAGACCGAGGGTGAATAGATATGAACAGTATGAGAAAAATGTTTTTGGAACATTGAAGTTGTAAATCTATTCTAGACCCCTTGAAAATGAGCTTTGGGTTTCTAGGTCTCTCATTCAGTTAGAAAGAAGTCTGGTCTTGTATTATTGGAAATGTGTAGCTAAGATTGTCAGTGAACAGATGGTGACCTCTTGTGGAAGAATTAGGCCCAGTCCCATTTCAGCCCTCGCCCCTACTACTTAGCCCTACCCCTCTGTTTTGCACGTTCACATCTAGGGGTAGGGTGTCCTGATTCTTGTTGAGGTAGACGGGTAGGGCGAAGTGTTAGGGCTACATGACCCTCCAAACAGAGGTGTTTCAGAGACTACAAACAGAGAGTTATGAGAAAAAAAGAAAAACCAGCAAGATGGCTGAACAAGAGACCAAAGAAACCCACAAATGTGAGAATTTTTTCCATTAAAAAATTACGATAACCATTGTATTATCTTAGTTTAATGTTGTTTCAGTGTATTATGGTCCTTTTTCTTCATAACAAGCATAAAAAAATTCCTAGTAGTTTGCTGATGTCTCGGTAGCTAGCTAACTAACTTTCCCATGCCACCTTAAATAGTGCAGCAGTTACATTCTGGTGCCTCAGGCATCAGAACTGCTGCACAATTTAAGGTGGAATGGGAAAATTCGAACAAGAATCTGGTAAATATCTGACTTCAGCTTCATATCACTGAAGAATTAGTGGTGGGTGATAATAAATAATTGCCCCCCTCTTTGAAGGCATATGTGTCCCTAAATGTAACTAAAGCCCAGCAGTGAGGAGCTGAACTTTACCCTCCTCTGCTGTCACTGCAGACTGGCAGGGTCGCCTACAGAGCAGTGCTGGTAGCTGTTAATGAAGTGATGCTCTTTTTATTTGAGGGTCCCATTTCATAGGGAAGATTTCAGCCACTACCCTGTAACTCAGTTCCAAGGGGCAAAGTGACGCTCAAAAACAAGGGGTAGAGGTAAAAATAAGAAATAGGATCAGGCCTCAGTCAAGTTTATATACCTGCCTGTCTGTCTCTGTCTTTCTCAGCCCTCTGTGTTGGAGGTGTTGTTAGCAGCCGAGCTGCCAGGCTTCAGACACAGAGACAGTGTGGAGGCCGGCCTACAGACGCTGTCCAACAACCCACACAGTGACTGACACTCAAGAACAACTGGAAGGCGGCTTTGAGCCTCTGGATCATCGCCGAATACCTCAACCAGTGACTTTAATATTCCGGAACACAAATGTTGGACCAAAGCCTTTTCAGAAAGGAACAAATCTAACCTGCTTTCCAGCTGCTGCTGAATCTTATGGACACTTCCTGGTGGACTATATGAGACCAAGTGATTTTTGCAGACGTTACATGTGGTGGGTATACTGTTCATTCCTTTCCAAGATACACTAATAATATTTCTGTTGTGTTTGAAAAATATCTGCCGTTGTTAGTCACATGACTGGCCACACGGCAAAGGACTGACTGGAATGACCAATCAATTTTTATTTTTCCCTCTTTTCAATGAGAAATACCTGCAAGAGGAACTCCATTGATTTTTCAAAATTCCTGCTTAATTAAATGGTTCAGAGTCATTCAGAGTGTCTTTGTTGGTTGTAGAGAAACTTCAGAACTGTTCACAGTGGTGGTGATAGGAACCAGACGTCCACCTCTAAAAGTTCCCTCACAGAAAGTTACTACATGGAATGATTATAAATGGATATGATGCCTGAGACACTGTTTTTGGTCTGTAATGTATTTTATTCCATTCATGGTGGAGGGATATATAATATGCAGGGTGTTGTGAGGAAAAATAGTCCCCCAAAAAGCTTATATTTTCAGATTTTCCACTTTATCAACATTCCATATAAATCCCAGAAGACTTCACTGGTGGTTTTGGATAGTAAATAAAATGGATATATTTGTGTTGTAGTCATGGCGACGCCTGGTTCCTATCAGCACCACTATGAGGAAGTCTCTACAATAAACCATTCCACCACTCTGAATGGCTCTGTTTACATCTCAAACCACTGAATTATGCAGAAATTTGGAAAAAACAACGGAATTCCTCTTTAAAGATCTTATGATATTTTTTTCTTCCACATTTCTGTCACAGTGCTAAAGTCTATGATGCTAATCATCACACCACCAATATTGATTGCTTTGCGCTTCTGTTAGCGCGTCTAACTCCTCAACACTAACACTAATAGATATAATATAATAGAATATAATAATATAATATAATGTGTGTCTTATTGCATAGATCACAAGATGTTTGAGGTTCCTCATGTTAAAGTGATGTTCAGACCAGGTGGAACAACTTATTTCTACTGTAGAACCGCTGTAAAGTGGAATTGTAGCAGCAAAAGTTACTAAAAATATAAGAACCTATGTGCCTTGTACACGAGACACTGTCGAAACAAGAACCTTAATGTATGTAACAGAGATATTTATGAATGATTACTGGTTCTGAGCTTTGCTACACTCTTAAAAAAGACGGTTCTTCAAAGTGCAGTAAAGGAATTGGCTCTGTTTAGAACCACGTGTTCTATATAGAGCCATTTCAAGCTTAAATGGTTCTTTTGCATGGTGAAATGGTTCTTCAGATTGAGGAGAATGTGTTGTATATCATTCTTTATAGAACTTTCTGAAAATTGTTCTGTGTAGCACCAAAAAGGGTTCTGCTATTGTTATGATGTCAATCAATTATAACAATAGAAGAATGCTTTTTGGTGCCATATAGAACCACATTCTCCATTAATCTGCAGAACAATTTCAGCAGGCAAAGAACCATTTAAGCATGGAATGGTTCTATAAAGGACACATGATTCTAAACAGAACCATTGCCATTCCTAAAGAACCCTTGAAGAACCATCTTTTTAAGAGTGTAGTGACTGACATTGTGTATTTTTTAGTAAAAAATTCTGAAATGGTTCTATATAGAACACAAGGTTCTAAACAGCACCATTCCTCTTCCTAAAGAACCTGAGAACCATGTTTTTAAGAGTGTAGTGACTGACTTTGTGTATTTTTAGAAGTTGAACACTTTTAAAATGTTTAAAAATGTACTAAAATGTTTAAAACGTATTTTCTATGTATTTCTTGGGTACAACTGACATTTTTCAGAAACATGATTTGTGAAACTACAGTGTAATGGACACTTTTAAGGCCTCCTGTGATCTGTTTTAAACTGAATTAACATGCTTTCTCTTTACAATAAAATCAGTCTTTTATAATAATAATAAACTGAACTGCACATTTTTGGTGTGTTTTATATGCTTAAACTGAATAAATCACAGCTGGCAAACAAAAATGAAATTAGAGCCTTTTTTAAAAATCTCTCATGGGTCATGATCTCATAACAAGAGCGTCCAGGAACTGCAGTGAGAAACTTTGAGCTAAATGTGGGTGGGGCCCCAATCCCATTTCACCCTTGGCCCCCACCAGTTTGCCCCCTCTTTTGCGCGTTCACGTCATTGGTGGTTCTAAACCTTTTGACCTGGGGGGGCCAGGCTGGGGTATGTTAGAGGGGCCAATTACTTTTTACCTTATTGTGCAATGCAGGCATTAAGAGGTGAAAGTCAGTGTTTGATATCATTCAACATTTTACTTCTGCAGTTTTCAGTTACATTTTCACTGTGTTCTGTGAGCTTTTGGTAGGACTCAAATGTCTGCATGCAAAGCCAAGCGCTCAGTCAGTTTTGAATATTCAAGTCAGGGGTGGATATCCCATCAGAGTCCTCGGGTACATTTTCAAAAGTGGCTGTGCTGGAGGATCATCTCCACATTTGCTGATAGCTGGAGTAAAAAAATCAATTTGAGTATTAACACAGAAATTTTCTACAGCAATGACTGGTTGAAAAGCGTTCTAACTGTGCTGTTATTTCGCCATAACATCGCGTTTTGCTCACAAACGCTGTATCACTCCACTGAGACGCTGTTGCTAAGCAACGA
Source organism: Colossoma macropomum (assembly GCF_904425465.1). Taxonomy (NCBI): domain Eukaryota; kingdom Metazoa; phylum Chordata; class Actinopteri; order Characiformes; family Serrasalmidae; genus Colossoma; species Colossoma macropomum. The sequence goes on along the minus strand of NW_023495275.1, from coordinate 564,062 downwards.
CTTTGACAGCTGTAGGAGACGCTCGGGCCATTTGAATGTTTTTACTTCTTACTTTGCAACAAACAGAAAATGGACACTTACAAGATCACATTTGACCGACAGCCGATTTGGTCAGACTCTGAAGATCAGACGACACTAAATTCCCAAACTGTCATCACCACTGAGCAGCTTTTCAGTCGGCAGCTGTGACAGAAAAACATCTAAACAACCTGGAATCAGCCAGAAATGAACCCAACACCATTCGCCAAACGTGTAGTCTGATCTTCAGAGTCTGACCAAATCAGACTGAGCCATAAAACTGCCGCAATATCATAATATTATAATAAGTTTAGCTCAGTTTTGTCAGTTTTTGCCAGATCAGTATTAATGTTGTTTTGTTCCAGCCAGTCTGTAAAGCATCTTACAGCCCATTTAGTTTGGCGAATGGTATTGGGTTCATTTCTGGCTGATTCCAGGTTGTTTAGCTGTTCTTCTGTCACAGCTGCCGACTGAAAAGCTGCTCAGTGGTGATGACAGTTTAGGAATTTAGTGTAAGGAGCTGGAGAACGAACTGCCGGCTGTGCAGCGAGTGGGCGGAGCTCGTTACTCTGACGTAGAACAAGCTGCTTGTTAAGGAACTATAATTTGGTGAAGGAACTGCGAACATTAAAACATATTAAACGCCGCGTTCACGGCCCAGTTTATTAATTTATTACTTTATTTATTTAACTGTTGTATAAATGCAATAGAACACTCGAGGTTGTGTGTTATCCCTGTAACATCATGTGATGTTATTTTGCGATAACACACTCCCTCTCGTGTTCTGTTGCTTAAATATGATATGGATGTTTAGGTTACTTTCAAGCAATCTTTAACCTACAAATATTGAGAGACACCATATAATCTGACTAACAGAGCTCTTTAACAGCAGAAAACATATGTCATGCCACCACTACGATGGGATTTCTGCATTACCTATACAATGTACTTCGTAATGCATACCGTTCTCAATAACGCTAGACTACATGACTGTTAGTACATACATCTAAAGTAGCACACTTGGACAGACAGCTTTGACAAAACATTTTACTCACCTTTATTTCTTTTTTTTGTTTCTCTTTCTTTCTGCTTTCTGCTCCACAAGGGAAACTCGGCCCCTCATCTGAAAGGGGGTTTGTGAGAGTGAGGAGACTCGCTGCTCATTTAGGGGGACCAAAGTGGGGGCCAAGCTTGTTGTCCCAGGGGCACTGGCCCACTCTGCCCAACAACCCCCCCCCACCCCCCACCATAGAACTGCCACTGGTTCATATCTAATGATAGGGTGTCCCAATTCTTGTTGAGGTAGAGGGGTAGGGTGAAGTGTTGGAGCTACATGACCCTCCAAACAGAGTGATATCAGAAAAAAAGAAAAACTGGCAAGATGGCTGAACGAAAGACCAAAGAAACCCACAAATGTGAGAATTTCCTCTGTTAAAAATTACGATAATCACTATGTTATCTTAGTTTAATGTAGTTTCAGTGTATTGTGGTCCTTTTCTTTATAAAAAAACACTAATATACTGATGTCTCATTAACTATCTAGCTAAATTTCCCGTTCCACCTTAAATAGTCCAGCAGTTCTGACGCCTGAGGCGCTAGAATGTAACTGCTGCTCCATTTAAGGTGGAACGGGAAAATTCAAACAAGAAGCTGGTGAATATCTGACTTCAGCTTCATATCACTGAAGAATTAGTGGTGGGTGATAATAAATAATTGCCCCCCTTTGAAAGCGTATGATGCCCTAAATGTAGCTAAAGCCCAGCAGTGAGGAGCTGAACTTCCTTATTTTTTGTTAAGAGCAAAAGGCTGCTTTGTTTTACTGCAAGTATCAGTACGTCTGCTAGCCAAGCTGTGAAACAGGCAATACAAATAGATAATCTTGCTATTAACAGAAGAACACTTTGCTGAAATATGCTATTATGTAATGAACTGCTGAGGAGCGCGGTTGTTCTCTGTGTTATTCTGCCTTCAACTGTGTCCAAACACATCCCTACTTCCTTGATGTATTTTTAATCGCTGGATACAGTGTTGCCTGTGACCGGCTGAGAGGAAAAAAAACAAAAGGTGACGTGCCACACCCAGGCAGCCAGATAAACCGGTCAGTCTGTTGAAAGCAAAAGCAAAAATTGAGAAGGGAATTTTTGTTGTGGAGAGAGAAACGCAAACGTTAAGCAAATGGTGAGTATTTAAACCTCCTTTTTACTCTGAGTGATTTGACTGTGTGAGTTTATGAGTTTATTTAGTTGTAGTTTTTATGAGGCAATACGTCACTACCATGAACTGCAGACACAGCGATGACAGGTGAAATTTAAACAGGCCTCGGAGCAGTCTTCTCTGTCAGAGAAGAGCGAGGGAAGGGGATTCCTGTGGCCTTTTGGCATGCACATAGCATAGCATCAGCCCATATTGATCTCTCCATTCTTTGGTTTGAAGAAACAATAGTATAAAAGAAGATGCAACCACAAGGTTTTGCTTTCTAACTAGTATAATGTAACATGTCGCTGTTGTCGGAAGAAAACGGCATATATATAAAATGACAACTTTACAGGAGAAGGAAAAAACCTACTTTACTTTTAATGTAAGTCAATGGAACCAGAATTTTTGCCAAGTCGTTTTGGGCCATTTCTTTTGGTCCATTCCTCATTGAATTTACACACAATGTAAAGGCCAACAGGTACTTTCAAATTATGCCAAAAACTGAAAAATGACAAAAATGGAGATATGAGGTTTTGTTCCGACAGCAGCGATATATTTCTGCTGTACTTCATTCATGTTGTTGAAGGTAAATATTCCATTCTGAATTTTAACAGTATAATATTTGATTTACATCGTATAGATTATAGATGCTCTGGGAGAACATTTCATTCCATGGTGTGCATACGCAGTATTTGACGTAATTATTGTATATTTTTGTGTTGTACTGCACTGTAATGATTAATTACACTATGTGTCGGCTGTCATGTTCACTTTGTACTGTGTATGTGGCTCTGATGGTCTGGACATATACCGTTTTATCCCATTGTGTACTTCTATATGGTTTGGGAGACAAAAACAATCCTCCGTATCCTCCCATCATAATCAGATTAACAGAATTATGAGAATTATGATTAAAGAAAAACACTGAACAGAAGCATTTCGCTTTATAAAGTGGTTTATTAAGCATAAAGTTATAAAAGATATGTAAGAATATATTAATAGAATATTACAATTCAGAGGCCCTCTTCAGTTTAAACTGTTTCTTGCTGCAGTACAACTGATTCAGTTCACGAAGTGCTTGATAGTTTGCTGATAATTAAGTACTTTCTGTTTATTCTTAATTAATTTTGTTATATATTGAATTATCATTGATATACATGGATCAAACATTGGGATTAAATAAATGAACAGTACCGTTTATAAAATGGTCTTTAATGTTTATCTATTGAATGTTTACATATGTAAATATTGAAGATCCACCCATCTGTAGCTACACATTATTGTCTCAAGTCCTTTTTTCTAAGAGGTCACTGTGTACATACTGGCCACCTTATCAGACACCATTGTCAATATTTGTTGATACATATATATATGAATATGTTTTCACATAGGCATAATCATAATGTGACATTTTTTTATAATATATATTTTACAATATGTGTGTATAAATATGCATATATACACATTGTAATAATAATAATAATATAAATAATTATAGAAATAATACAAGTCCAATAAGGTTGGAGTTAAAGTAGATTTCCAGAAGCAAGGTTGGTGACCACTGTGTTACATAAACATTTACAGTTGTTGTAACCCTCTGAGTACTCTAACTCTGACCTGTGATTCCTTCTGAACAGGCTGGACCATGAGCAGGTGCGTTGAAGCAGAAGGGATGCTCTCCCTAATGTCCGGTTTCCCCCCTTGTGTGGTCCTGAAGCTTCATAAAAAGTAAGTGGCACTTAAAAATGATCTGAAAACTTAAGGATCTGAAAGGTAACAAACAGCAAGAAAGAGCAAGAGAGACGCTTTGTTGAGCCCTTGCCATGTTAAGATCCAATGTTGGCCAAACCTGATCAACCAGAGGTCTTTTTGGCCAGTCACAGATGCGCTCTCACTTGCTTCGTTCTGGGCTTTTTATTTCTGGAAACAGATTTGTTTTTTAATAAAGAGGCTGTCCAACTACATGTTTTGTCTCCTAAGTGGCTGGCGACAGGAGACGCAACCTACCTCATGTCATTCTCACGCAGCCAAAGGAAGGTCTGACACCATCATTTTCCAAACTGTATTGTATGGCTGAGAACAACACGGCTATTATTGGCATTTACTTTTGTTGCTTTGACACAACACAAAGCATTGTTGCGCACCTGCTGTGCTGTCTTGGGCACCCAGCTCTGAGATGACCCCTAGTTTCTTCCAGCTATAGTACCTGTAGTGTCAGAAGTAGACAGGTGGAGCTCCCCAGATGCAGGGAAACGACAAAATTTGGGGATTCCATCCGTCTTCTGAATTGCAGAGACTGACATACTACACTTAGAAAAGCTATCAAGTGTATTTACAATTTTACGATTCACCTTGCTTTGAAGGTGTCTTCACCTCTGTAAAAGTGTCTTGTCTTTTATATGCCAATGCTTTTTATATGCCAGTGAAATACAGCAGTAACTGAGGTAAATCTGCCAGTAGCTCAGTGAAAAATCAGTGATTTTTGAAGGAGGCTAAATACAGGGTCAATCAGCCAATCAGAACAGAGCCTATATCAGCCTGCGAATCGGAAATCAGAATGCCTTTTTTCTTCCTTAATGGGTGAAACAGGATACTCAAGAGGGAATGTATACTGTAATGCAACAGTGTCTTACTAAAGTAGCAGAAGAAGCTGTATGAGTCCGGGGTGAGACATGTCTCCTTATAGCGGATACTCACGCACACAGACAACAGGGGGTGCAGCTGAGTAGACTTCTCCTGTAGCTTTCTTCTTTGGCAATGATCTCAGGGCCTGTTTGACTTCAACTTCTAGCACTAACGGTTCTTCTATGTTGCCAAAATCAACAAATGGGACAAAAGAGATTGGAAAATGTTGCTGTCAAATTAATTATGGCTAATTTTGGTGCATAAAACCACACATAGTTGGACATGGGTCACTGTTTCTTCAGAGAAAAAAAAAGCCTAGTAATCTCACACTGTAATTTTAGTAGAGATCTCAGTAAAGTCATGCATTGTGTTCAGATTTGCCAAGATAAAACACTGCAATTGAGCTCTCATTTCTCCTTTGTCTCTCTTGTGTCTCATCTCTCCTTTTGTCTGGTGCTATTTCTCCTAAGGAACTCACCATTAAATCTTCGGATCTATCAAAGACCAACATTTGAGCAATAAAGTTTTCCTCTGGGAGTGTACTGATGATGGATCGCCAGTCGTCTGTAAACCTATCAGAGTTCAAAGAGGGCGACTCTTCCACTGGACAGAAGTGAGCTGGAATGATTGTAATATTGAGATTTTGTGCAGGTCAAGCTGTTCAGAGATTTTTGCAATTGGATTAGAGTTCATATCTCATCACAGTGTGCAGTAGTTCACAGTAATAATATGGATGAAAGTGGGAACATGTACAGGATGATGATGCATTAACCTGCAGTTAAGGGAAATAACCTGGAACAGCAGAAAGTTCTGCTTTCATAGCACAAAAATGAAACTGCTTCTTGCTTATCAGTTTAATCTAAAAAATGACGATGTTGTAGCAAGTATATGTACTAATTTTATTCAATCTAAATTAATATTTTGAATATTTGGGCCAATGTTTCAATCAATTGAATAAAGCTGATTAAATTGCTTATTACCACATAAAGTCATGTTTTTAGGATGAACTGCCAAACCATTTTTACAGTGTAGTATTGGGGTAGGATGTCCCCCAACCTGGTGTATGAAGCCCCCCACGGTAAATTTTGCATCTGTTTCCCACCGAGTTTCACAAAATATATGATTTAATTGTCAACTAATTTCTATTCTTTGTATGTTCAGAAATTGTGTTACTAGTCAAAGAACACTAAAAATATTATATATTACTTTTTTTAATATTATATATTATATTAAATACCATTGATGCCTTATTTATGTCTTAATGATTCAACTTAATTTTAATAAACTAAAAGACAAGTGACTGTAAAATAGTACCATTTAACAGGTATTTTTTTTCTATAGAATAGTTATTGTGATGCTAGCTAGCCAGTGAAACCCTTATACTAAAGGGAGCCTTATGCCCCGTGTCTGGGGGACTTACCCCAAAGGCCTAACTTTACATTGTCACTTCCCCATCACATATGAGAAATTTTCTTGTACTTAATCACACATGACCAATAATAGATCACTATTACTCAATATCCCCAAAATATTTAATTATTTGATCAGGAAAAATAAAGGGGGGTCTTTTGGCAGCATTTTACCCTGGAGGGCTTCTTCAGTAGGCACCCCATTTTTTACCTCTGGGTTGATTTTTTTTTTCTTAACAATTTTGCTTCTACTGTATTTACAGTAATGCTTAAAACACTGAACTTCAAAACTTACCAGACTTTATAAAAATATAGCAGTCAGACGTACTATATTTTTGTTTTAAGCTATTTTGGCCAGGATTACGATACACATTCAGGTAATACAGACTTCTTAGAACAACTTTGCATTTTGTACAGCATGCAACAGAACCAATCATGTTCTCTGGAACCCAGTTGTGTGTCTATGAAGAGTGACGAATCAATGAAATTACCAATAACCTTCAAAGACAGGGACACTTCTACAGATCTAAGGTAAGCAAGTATGACCTTTAGGGATTTAAGAAGAAACTGCTGGAACCCTCTTAGATTATTATTATTATTATTGTTGTTGTTGTTGTTGTTGTTGTTGTTGTTTTGTTGTTATTTCTCCATGTTAAAAGTATCTGAGCATTAGAGACTTGGTAACTAGGTCACAAATCTTACTCACAATTTAGGCAAGTGCCATGACACCTATTCACCACGGGGTGGTGCTATAAGAAGTGATTTTATGTTTTGGTTGATGTTTTCACAGCTGTCTTACAAATCCTAGGGTTCACCCAAATCAATGCAGCATTATGAGATAAGAACTTGGTTCAAAGAACAAAGAAATTGGGTAGACATAAAGGCCAGTTTTACTAAGAGAGGCACTAATTACCGATAGTTTGTCGACACTTTGCATTGGTGGGGGCAGCCAGTTTAGCAGGTTATCTACTAAGAACTTCCATGCAAAGGAACACAAGAAAAACTTCATATATGTACAGCAAAATATAAACACGTTTGACTTCAGCCTGAGAAAAAAGACTTTTTATCGTACGTTTCTTGTTCAAACTGTGACTCAGTAGGGCTTATTTCTCAATATTTTGGCTTAGTCAAACAGCTTTAATGTGTGCTTTTAACAATCATTTGGGAAACAAAACTGTCAGATGATTATATAGGCAAAACCTGATCTTTGATAGTGGAAAGATTTAGGAAACAGCAGCTTAAACCTTGTTTTTTCTACAAATATTTGGTCTTAGGTTTTTGTTCCTCACGTTAAGAATAAATAATTTGACTAAACATTTACAAAATAGAGCAATTTTGTCATCAAAAATGAGCAAATGTGATTGATAAACTTTTTTCTCTGAGCGCAAACAATGTGAGCCGTGTTAGCAAAAATAAGACAAGCTTTTCACAGTTGTTAAAGAACACACATTGAGTATTTAGTGTTTTATATAGTATTTTAGTCTTGGTAAATAGTACTAGGCACTTCATTATGATAATCTCCTCCCAGTATTTTTAGTTTTGAGAGGAAAAGTCCTACAAATTCAAATGAAATGAGGCAAAAGCACAAAGAGCAGCTCTGCCCCTTTTATCTTATTACAGGCGTGAAAGAAATGTTATGCCCATTTCGTAAATCACAACAACCACCTTTATACACCAAAATGTAGCTTGCAATGGCATAAAATGTTAGTAAACCTGCAGCATAGTCAACATAACACTCTGAAACCATTAGGAGAGGTTCTCATAATTATACGAGAATATTAGGATTTGTATTTAATGTATACATATCTGTGCAGACAGATTTCTAAATAAATCGTTGTTGGCTGTTATTGTTGACGTATTAAGTAGGTACTTTTATATATATTTTGTTTGTCTCTACAGTAAAAAACTGAGGAGGTCAAGTTCTGCTGAAAAACACTTGGACTTCGTTTTTGAAGTGTGTATACATGTGTGCTATCTTTTTTCCAATCATTTATATTACAAACCCAATTCCAAAAAAGTTGGGACGCTGTGTAAAATGTAAATAAATGTAAATAAAAACAGAATGCAATGATTTGCAAATCTCATAGACCCATATTTTATTCACAGTAGAACATAGAACACGTATCACATGTTGAAATTGAGACAAATTTTACCATTTCTTGAAAAACATTAACTCATTTAGAACTTGGTGGCAGCAACACATCTCAAAAAGGTTGGGACAGGGGCACCAAAAGGCTGGAAAAGTAAGTGGTACTAATAAAAAACAGCTGGAGGGGCAATTTGCAACTAACTCACATGACTGGGTATAAAAAGATCATTTTAGGGAGGCAGAGTCTCTCAGAAGCAAAGGTGGACAGAGGTTCACTAATCTGCGACAAACTGTGGAACAATTTCAATTGCGATGATGGTCAAAATTGGATGCTCATGATCTTAAGGCCCTCAGGTGGCACTGCATTGAAAACAGATTCTTTACTGGAAATCACTGCATGGGCTCAGAGACACTTCCAGAAACCATTGTCTGTGAACACAGTTTGCCGTGCAATCCACAAATGCAAGTTAAAGCTGTGTCATGCAAAGACGAAGCAGCTTACACATCTGGAAAGGCTCTATCAATGCTGAACAGTATATAGAGATTTTAGAACAACATATGCTCCCATCCAGACTGCAGCTCTTTCAGGGAAGGCCTTGTATATTTCAGCAAGACAATGCTAAACCACATACTGCATCATCATAACAGCATGGCTTCACAGAAGAAGAGTCCGCGTGATGAACTGGCCTGCAGTCCAGATCTTTCACCAATAGAAAACATTTGGCGCATCATGAATCGAAAAATCCGGCAAAGAAGACCCAGAACTGTTGAGCAGCTAGAATCCTACATCAGACAATAATGGGACAACATTCCTCTCCCAGCACTCCAGCAATTTGTCTGCTCACTTCCCAGACGTTTACAGACTGTTGTTAAAAGAAGAGGGGATGCTACACAATGGTAGACACGGCCCTGTCCCAACTTTTTTGAGATGCGTTGCTGCCATCAAGTTCTAAATTGGATACTATTTTCATGAAATGGTAAAATGTCTCACTTTCAACATCTGACATGTGTTCTATGTTCTTTTGTGAATAAAATATGGGTCTGAGATGTGCAGATCATTGCATTCTGTTTTTATTTACATTTATTTACATTTTACACAGCGTCCCCTGTTTTGGAATTGGGGTTTAACAAACAAATAACAATATTCTGTATTTCTATGGCCTGACTTCAGGAGCTGGAGCAGAAATCAATGTCTCTACTGACGAATGAGCTGAAGAGGTTCAAGGCATTACTGAGTACAGACGATGCTGTTTGCTCTGAGAGACAAGAAGAAGAGCAGAACAATGCCAAAGAGGGGATACTGAAGGCCATACTGCACATTCTGAGGAACATGAACCAGACAAACCTTGCTGAAAAGCTTCAGAGCAGTAAGAATTTTTGTTTATGTTTAATTTATGAGTAGTAATCCTGTCAATGAAAGTGTAAAACATTAAAACATTTATGACTGTTTTTCTCTGGTTTAACAGAAATGGCACCTGCGCAACAGCAAAAACTGAAATCCAAACTGAAGGACAAATTTAAAAGGATTAATGAAGGAATATCAATGCAAGGATTTTCAACTTCTCTGAATGAGATTTATACAGAGCTCTATATCACAGAAGATGGGAGTGAAGAGATCGACTGTAAACACGAGGTGAGACAGATTGAGACAGCAGCCATCAGACCAGCAACACAGGACACACCGATCAAATACAACAACATCTTTAAATCCTTACCTGGACAGGACAAACCCATCAGAACTGTGCTGACCAAAGGAGTGGCTGGAATCGGAAAAACCGTCTGTGTGCAGAAATTCATTCTGGACTGGGCCGAAGGAAAAGCAAACCAGGATGTCCACTTCATATTTCCATTTCCTTTTAGGGAGCTGAATTTAATGAAGGAAAAACAGCTCAGTCTGATGGACCTTCTTCATCGTTTGTTCCCAGAAACAAAAACATTAAGTTTAAGAGATGATGACAACAACTACAATATCATCTTTATCTTTGATGGTCTAGATGAATGTCGACTTCCTCTAGATTTCCACCACAATGAGATACTGTGTGATGTAACAGAGTCTGCCTCATTAGATGTACTGCTAACAAACCTCATCAAGGGAAATCTGCTTCCCTCTGCTCTCGTCTGGATAACCTCCAGACCAGCGGCAGCTAGTAAGATCCCTGCTGAGTCTGTGGACCAGGTAGTAGAGGTACAAGGGTTCAATGGTCCTCAGAAAGAGGAGTACTTCAGGAAGAGAATCAGGGACCAGAACCTGGCCAACACAATCATCAACCACATGAAGTTATCAAGAAGCCTCTACATCATGTGTTACATACCAGTCTTTTGTTGGATTTCAGCTACAAGTTTAGAAAGAAGATTGAGTGAGAAAGAGGGAGGCCAGATCCCCAAGACTCTGACCCAAATGTTCACATACTTTCTGATTTTTCAGACCAAACAGTGGAGTCAGAAATACACTGAAAAAGATGAAGTGGATCCTCACCAGACCACATTAAGAATTCTGGCCCTGGCAAAACTGGCCTTTCAACAACTTGAAAAAGGCAACTTGATCTTCTGTGAGGAAGATCTGAGAGAGTGTGGCATTGATGTCCAAGAAGCTTCAATGTATTCAGGGATGTGCAACCAAATCTTCAGAGAAGAGTTTGGGCTTCATCTTGGGAAAGTGTACTGCTTTGTGCATCTAAGCGTTCAGGAGTTTCTTGCTGCTTTATATGTTTTTCTATCTTTCATCATCAACAATGAAAATGTCCTAGAACAGCAAAGCACCAGTCCAGCTCATTTTCTCAAAGGAAAAACAATGCCTGACTTACTCAAGACTGCAGTGGACAAGGCCTTACAGAGTGAGAATGGACACCTAGACCTTTTCCTTCGTTTCCTTCTGGGTCTCTCAGTGGAATCCAATCAGGCTCTATTACAAGACCTACTCATAAAGACAGGAAAAAGCTCCTATGGTCAGGAAGAAATGATCACATACATCAAGGAGAAGATCAGGGAGAACCCATCACCAGATAAATCCATCAATTTGTTTCACTGTCTGAATGAACTGAATGATCATATGCTAGTACAAGACATTCAGAACTATGTCTGTATGAAAGACCATCGCTGTCTTTCTGGACTCAGCCTCTCTCCTGCCCAGTGGTCAGCTCTGGTGTTTCTGCTCCTGAACTCTGAAAAGGACATGGCTGAATTTAAGCTGAGTAAATATGACAGATCTGAGGAATGCTTTCTGAGGCTCCAGCCAGTGGTAAAGGCATCCAGAAAAGCAGAGTAAGTATTAATAAATTAGTAATTAATAAAGTTTACTAGCTATTTATTATAAACTCCTATCTTGAAGGTACCTTGCTCGCATACCCCATCTGTTGATGCATAATTTGTGTTAGCCATCCACTAGCCCTTCATCAGTTGTCAGTTTTTGAACACAGAGCCACAAACCTTTGGATGGTGATCCATTTTTAACTTAGCCGTGGAAATAACTGATTAAAACCCCAGCAACAATGCTGTGCCTGATACACTCATCTATTTTTGTCCCCCCACTTGTACGAGATATGAGATGACAATATCTCATTACTTTTCTTTCAGTCTTAGTCTTTGTAAGCTTACTGGGAAAAGCTGTGCAGCTCTGGCCTCAATCCTCAGCTCAAAATCCTCAAGTCTGAAAGAACTGGATCTGAACTCCAATGTTCTACAGGATTCAGGAATGAAGCTGATCTCTGTTGGATTGGAGAATCCACACTGTAAATTGATGAAGCTGAGGTGAGAGATTGCTTTTTCAAGCTTGTCACACACAAAATATAGAGCTTTTGTTTATTATTTATAAATTATTTAGTATATTAAAAATAGACATTATGAATCCTGTTTTTGTGCAGGCATAATTATAACAGTATAACAGCAGTTATTGCTAATTTGGGTAGATGCAAGTGGGTTTATTTCCATTTGTGACCAGCTGCTATTTCAGTTTGCAGAAATGATGGCACCTGCATCAGTGTGGATGGTGTGCTAGATACATTCACACATGCTAGCATCGTGATTTTATCACTTATTTTTATTCTTGTGCTATGACCATAAAAATACAGCGCAATGACATGACAATTCAGAAGGCAGTGTTCTGATATGTCATCATCTGTTTCCCAGGCTGAGTCTTTGTAATCTCACTGACAAAAGCTGTGCAGTTTTGGCCTCAACTCTAAAATGTAATTCTAATCTGAAAGAGCTGGACCTAAGTGCTAATAACCTGCAGGATTCAGGAGTGAGAAAGCTCTCTGCTGGATTAGAGAATCCACACTGTAAACTGGAATCACTCAGGTGATTGTCATTTTTGTCACTCATACACATATAGACTAGTAGTATTCTTTTGTTACACATTTTTATTTCTGTCTGTATCACTGTAGCTATACTGCTGTGCTCCACCTAACCCAACATTAGCAACCACAACACCTTTTGGCCTCTTTTACATTTCTAGCAAAGCTGCAGTTTTGGCTTAAATGAGCTCAACAACCCAATTTGTATAAACATAAATATTTCAACTACACTAATAATAATCACCATCACTGTTACTGTTGTAAGTTTTTTATTACATTTGTTGAATGTATGTCATCTAAGCATTTTCTTTGCAGACTGAAAGAATGCAGTATTACAGAGGAAGGCTGTGCCACTCTGGCTTCAGCCCTGCAATCAAACTCATCACACCTGAGAGAACTGAACTTGTGTGATAATAGACTACGGGACTTAGGAATGAAGCACCTTTCTGCTCTACTGCAGAATCCACAATGTAAACTAGAGAAACTACAGTGACTGTTGTCAATGCTATTAACATCTTTTAGCTTTTATATTTAAAACATTGTATTGAGTTATTAGAGTGCTTAGGGATTAACAGACATGTCAATCATACGCTGTTTTTCTTTCTTGCTGCAGGCTTTCTTTCTGTGGCATTACAGAGGAAGGCTGTGCTGCTCTGGCTTTAGCTCTGAAATCAAACCCCTCACATCTGAGAGAGCTGGACCTAAGGAAGAATGAGCCAGGGGATTCAGGAGCGAAGAAGCTCTCTACTTTGCTGGAGGATCCACATTGTAGACTTGAAAAACTAGAGTGAGTGGTGTCAGTATACATATGTATTACTGTCATCTTTATTATTTAAACCTTAAAATAGTGTGCTCGACATGTTCACTTAATTTCTTCACTACTCTCACATATATTACATAACAGCTAGCTATCATTACTTTAGTTTTACAAGTGACTGTAGAGTAAGACAGCAGGAAAAAGAATGACGATTCACAGCACATGAAGGTGCATGCTGCTTACATGACTATACTGAATGGTTACAGGACTTGTGATTGGACATATGCGAAGCCTTTGCTTTCCGCCATGATATTTGATATCTCTCCATTCTATTATAGCCTGTATAAGTGCAGTTTTAGAGAGGAAGGCTGTGCAGCTCTGGCTTCAGCTCTGAAGTCAAACCCTTCACATATGAGAGAACTGGACCTGGGCTATAGCAAACTCGGAGACTCTGGATCAATTCTGCTTTCTGGTTTTCTCAAGGATCCACAGTGCAAACTGGAGAAACTAAAGTGAGTTGCTGATTCACTGGCCATAAATATTACATGGTGATTGCACAGTCATCATTACTACCTACTGCTAAATGTGTCATTTTAATCCATGCTGTTGTTACTATTCAGTATCATTGGAACTACATTACATTTTACTTAAAAAATGTTCTAACCCTGCAATTTAAGGCATACAATTACCCCATCACAACTATCATGATTACATGTATTTTGAGGATTTTTTCTCTTTTTCTCCACAGACTGTATGATTGCAGCCTTGAATATGATGGCTGTGCTGCTCTGGTTTCAGCTCTGAAATCAAACCCCTCACACCTGAGAGAACTGAATCTGGGATATAATAAACCTGCAGACTCAGGAGTGAAGCTCCTTTCAGCTGTACTGGAGGATCCACAGTGTAGATTGGAGAAACTGAAGTGAGTCAAATTAAACAATATTTATCAATTAGTTAAATAGTTCAATAGTATAAAAAAATACCAGTTTTCCCAAATACTATGCATAACGCCCATAATACCATACTGTCCCCAAAACAACTAACTCACTTTTCTCATTATATCTAACACACTGCCCCCTTTAATACCAACACACTTTCCCCATAACACCCACCATATTGTACCATAATACCTAACATGTAGTCACTATAATACCATACAAACCATCCTTATAACACCAAACTCACAGTTCCATAATACCTATCACACTGTCCTCCAATACTTCAAACACAATCCCACAATACCTAACACACCTTACTTATAATAAACAGGGTACCTATAATACCTAACACACTGTCCCCATAAATCTAGCACACTGTCACCATAACAGCTAACACACTGTCCCCATAACAGCCAACACGCTTTCCCAACATCTAACACATTGTCCGCATGATACCTAACATGCTGTACCCATAATACCTAACACACTGTCCCCATGATACTTAACAAACTGTCCCTATAACACCTAGCCCACTGTCCCCATAATACCTAACACATTGTCCCCATAACACCTAACACACTGCCCATAATACCTAAGGTAATGTGCCCATAACACCTAACACACTGCCCCATAATACCTAACACAATGCCCTATAATACCCAACACACTGCCTCCATAACACCTAACACACTGTCCCAATAACAACACACTGTCTCCATAATACATAGTACAATGTACCCATAATACCTAACAAACTGTTAACACCTAAGACACTGCCCCATAACACCTAACACATTGCCCCATAACACCCAACACACTGTATGTATAACACCTAACACACTTTCCCCATGATACCTAACACAATGCTCCACAATACCTAACATACCTAACGCACTATTCATATATAGTATGTCTAACGCATTGCCCCATAATACCTAACACACTGCCACATAATATCTAGCATACTGTCCTCATAATACCCAACACACTGCCCATAATACCAAACATACTGTTCCCATAATATCTGACGCATTGTCCCCATAATACCTGACAAACTGCCCCATAACACAGTTCCCGATAATACCCAACACACTGCCCCACTGTTACTTCTTTTTTAGTGGCCTACATGCATGTGCTAAATTGTATATTGTGAGATTTTCTCCTTTTTGCAGTTTACATAACTGCAGGATTACAGCAAAAGGCTGTGATGATCTGGCTGAAGCTCTGAAATCAAACCCCTCACATCTAAGAGAGCTGGATTTGAGCAAGAATAAACCAGGAGACTCAGCAGCAAAACTGCTGTCAGCTCTATTGGTGGATCCCCAGTGCAAACTAGAGAAACTTACGTGAGTTACTGACTTTCTGTTTCTTTAACTTCAAGTCGTTGTTGTCATTTATTTATAAACCAACATTTTATTCACAAGATATGCATTTACATTAGAAAATGAAGACAACAATGTAAACAATGATTCTTTTTACAAGATTTTATACACCAAAATACCACATGATTCCACATGAATTTGTGCTGGAGTCTTGAATGAGCCTTTTAATTTTCAATAACATTATAATATAAATAGCAAATAAATTTTTATGCAGTGAAATTAGACATAAAATCTACAATCAGTGGAAAGCAACCTTTAAATGAAATAAATTTAAGAAAACAAAACTGCTTTTAGTGCATTGCGTAACCTCTGTGGTGCAATCTCTTGGTTCTCTTGATGAGCTGTCCAAGCCTGCAGGGGCCCAACAAATTTTTTTGGGGAACAGGGTCACCGCAGTCCACCCTGCACCATGGGCCCTGGTGTGACTGCCTCCCTGAACCCCCAGTATTTGCGCCACTTGTTAGGTTTCTGTCACACATTCTGTGTAAGACTGAATTAACTACAATGGCAATTTAATCTTTTTACCAGCTTTACTGATAATGAAGCTGACTGTAACAAAATAACATACAGTTTACTTATTATAATGCATGTTAATATGCAAACTATGACTTCTCTGTTGAAAGTATGCTGGGTATCTCAATGCCTGATTATTCTGTCCTGTTCTCTTGTCTCTTTTTGCCTCTTTGTTATGTCTTTCAGCATCTGGGCCTAAAATGTGATAAAGATTGAGATTGAAGAAGTAAATCTCAGTAGCAAATACAAGACTTTTTTTGTGTTTGCTGGCTTGAATAAAGTTACTGCATGCAAGCTTTAACCTCAATTTCAAGCTGACTGTATCACTGGACTTCCCGGAACTCTGCAGTTGAAACAATAGACCATAATATTTTCATACAATTTATTACATTTCTTTGAGTGTGCTTTTCAGAAACTGTCTTAATGCGATTTGATACATATCATAACGGAAGAAAATAGTCTCAATGTTATTTCAAGTGTTAAGGTGTACCCCAGGGTTCTGTTCTAGGCCAACTTCTATTATCACCGTACATGCTATTGTTACATTGTTACATTACATTATTAGGAAGCAGAGTCAGCTTTCATATCTATGTGGGTGGTGCATTATTATATACATCTGTGGAGCCAGATGATACCAATACCTTAAAGAAACTGGGGTTAAGTGTAACAGACTGAGGGGCGAGTTATAACAGTTGTTAAAGTCTGGTTAATTAATGCAGAACACAGTTAATTCAGTATAATTCTATGTTGTTTGTTTTACATTATGACGTTTGAAAAGAGGCTGTGTTGAATGTGGGAAATTTATGTTTGAATACAAAGATACAAAGTAGAACAGCAGCTTAATTTACGCGATATCTATAGCACATTTTTGATGAATGTGTGCATAAAGGCATCCAAAAAAAATTAAGCATTTTAAATGTATGGGGGGACATGGAGTTCTCTCATTGTTTACTTTGAGACTGTTAGTTGTAACACTGTTAAAACTACCCCCCAACTTTCATATGGAGGCTGTACTTTAGCTGGGCTAGCTCTCACTGTGAGTTATTTTCATGCTTCTAAATTGCACTACAGATGCTAATACAATGTTAATACGAATTGTATATGTGTATTAATATTAGTCAAGGCACTTGTTACCACAACTAGTTTTAAAAAAGCAGCTAAACACATTTTTATTTATTTTAACTTTATGTTAGCTGTTTGTTTTAGATTCACTTTAAGACAAATATTAACCTGTTTTATTTATTTTATTATTTGTTCTTATTAATTTCATTTGTGTTCAATGAGTTTTAGTGCTGCTTTTCCCCTTTTTATTTTTTAAAAAACAATATTATCATCTTCTGATTTCACAATATTTGTTGCTATACATTGTTCTGTTCACATTGTCTTACTTTTTTATTTATTGTGAAGCAGTTTGAGCTTCACATGTATGAAATGTGCAAAAAGCTTTTATTAAAGTTGATATTATTAACAGAAATGATACTCCAAATATTTTTCCCTACAGTGGAAAATCTGGAAAAGTAAATAAGAATTTGCTGTGATAAAATTGGTGCTTATGTAAATACACAATACAGTTACAAATACATACACAATACACAGCCACAAAAGGGTATACATAGCAAACAACTAAAAAACTATTAAAAACATTCATCTAGGCACTAGACGGTGAGTATGTTTTGATTATTTGATTATTAATGTAAATGAATGAACTACTGATTGCCTTAAATGTATGCTGTAAATGTTAAGAGCTGCGACAATAAAATGTTTGGCAGTGTTTTGACAAATTGGGGTTCTGTTCACTATGGAAAATTCAATTCAGCACAAATTCCTCTCCATAGGCAAGAATTGTTGAATACGCAGATTTCATTCACATGCACCAAACATCATTTTTAAGAAGACAATAAAAGAAACCTACATCCTGCTGCTAATAAAATTGGCTGTATATGTATTATGCAATCAGTTGATGATCTGACAGCATAAATTCCCACAGCTGTAATTCCCTTGGTGCTCACTAGAGGTCACTAGAGTAACAACCCAGACCTCTGTAAAAATTTGAATGTCACTGAATCACTGAGAGAAACAATAGGTGTGTTTTAATTGCAGCCAAATCAGTTTGCTGTAAGCAATATAAGCACACAACTGCTTTATATGTTGAACGATCAGTGAAAGAATCAGTAAATAACATTGTAAAGCTGTTTTTTTAATGTTAGCTGTTTTTAAACAGCTAATTTTTAATATTGTTCCAATAGGAAACCATGGCCTGTACAACAGTTCAAGTGCCCCTGTTAGCAATGACTGGAAGTTACTGGTGATGCCCACCATACGTTTTTGATCTTTGTAGATGTTTTACTATTTTTTAATGCTCCACAAATTTAACTTACCTCAAAACCTACCACTGAATCCATCCTGACCTGTGCTGGTGCTGCATCTGCTCAGGCCAAAGATAAACAGTGCATCATCCACTCTTCTGTAAAGATCATCAAGTGTAGTTTGTTGTCCATCCAAGACTTGTATGACTCCAGGATTAGGAAACAGATAAGATAGATCATTGCAGACCCTTCCCACCCTTCCCACCCTGCGCACCACCTATTAAAGAGATTACAACCTGAAAAATATTGCCTTTCATTCAAAAAGCAAAATTCCTACACACAGTAACACCCACTACCCAGCTCTGAACAGAACTCTTCTCGTTTGATGTCCAAAGTTTGCTTCTTTAGTTTTGCACTAGAGCTATGAGGCTAATGTAGTTAACATGTAACAGAAGCTTATATTAGCATCACCATTTAGCATTGTGCAAACTTAATGTCTAATTCATCACATACTTGCTTTAAACCATGTTGAGTTGTTAAGTAATCTCTAACCTGTTTACTTTAAAATGGACAAAAATATGCTAAAAACAGTAGCAGTGGTCATCTTGAAGACTCAGTTTTGTTCAGACAACAGTATGTCATAATATCAAAATCACATAAGCAAGTTTATCTGAGATTATTTAACATCTTTACATGGTTTGAAAGGAGTTTGCACAATGCTAACTAGTGCTAAAGTTTACTTGTTAGCTACTTTAGCCTTGTAGCTCCGGTGCAAAATCTGAGAACCATATTGAGACACTGTGTTTTCACTGGTTTACTATATTTAGCATAAGGTAAAAAGGGAAAATTTCACTTTTTTGCCAAACTACCGATGTAAAATAGCACCTACATACAATGAATAGCTTGTTTTCAATCAAATACACAGCAATTACACTTACAAAAAGGCACGACTGGTGACTGTATGGAGGTCATTCTACAGAAGATTTTGTGCCCATAGCGTTTACAGATATATTACACTTGAAAAACATGTTATGGCTACAATTTATTTATATTTTAAAATAAAACTTATTTTAACAATTACACCTTCTTGAGCCTCAATTTAGCAATATTGGTTTTTAAATCAATTATCTAGAATTCCAAGCACCACAGAAGTGCTCGTTCTCACAGTCATGTGTAAAGGCTGAGGCCATATTTTGAAGAAAAAAACACATTTTTATGCAATTTTAACTACAATAATCTATACAAGACTATGAAATATATGAATTAAATGAAAAAGAAAACAAATGGCAAATAAATATTATAAAATATATAATGATAGTTCCCAGGTGTCGTGTCACTGGTGTTACCGCTTAACAAAAAATCTCTTATTTTGAAATAAAAATCACACTGATGACATCACTTGACTTCCTTTTACCTGTTTTCTGAAGATCTATGAAGAAAAGCACATGGTGAGTCCACTGTGTCTTTCAGTTATCAGAGATTTTCTCATTTAGCTCATGATTTCATATCAAGCTTTTAGTTGAAGTCACTGGTGTGACCTATTTTATTCTGAGGTAATTGTGAAAAAATAGAATCCAAATGGATTAAATAACGTATTTTAGTGGATATTCCATGATTGACAACATGTGGTTTGATGCTCTGTAGCAGTTATTTTGTAAAATGTATTTTTTCATTAAAAATGTCTCTCGTGTTACCTTTCTTATGTGTAACACCAGTGAGGATCAGTAACACCAGTGACTCCTATGGATAGATAGAAAAGTGGACATTTGTGTAGAATGACCCATATGCTTGCAAAAAACTCTTACATTGTTTTGCATCTGCACTTGGAAAGCATTCCAGTCCAGTGCTAATTTTGTTACAGCTAATTTGGCAGCGGTTTATCCAGGGTGTTGAGAGAAGTCATATCACATGGTATACAGTGAGCTGTCGGTTTACAAAGTGACCCTGGGCACATTCACTAGGACTAGCGAAGTGCTCCAGTAGCCTATTAGCTCTTCTCCTTTGGGCCCTTGTGGGCAGCATTAGCCCAAACCTTGCCTGACCGCATTCACAATAGATTGTAAATGTGGAGTGTCAGATATAGCACACCAGCACGCTAATTTTGGAGCAGAACTGTGAACTTATTTCACACCACACTGTTGGATCATATGAGCTCAGTCAGAGAGAGAGAGTGAGAGAAGAAGAAGAACATGCTTTTCAGTGTCAGACATCTTAACGTCTTGTTTTGGTGAAAGCAGAGGTTTATATGCCTGAAGGTTTAGCTGGACCATTTTTAAAACATCATTAATGTTTAATTAGACTGAGGAGAATGCCCTCGAGCACCATTAGATCCACTTAGTACCAATAAACAATTAAACAAAAGGGTCATTCTACTGAAACGTGCACTTTTTTATCTCTCCATAGGTGTCACTGGTGTTACTGATCGTCATCGGTGTTACACATAAGAAAGGTAACACCAGAGACATTTTTAATGAAAAAATACATTTTACAAAATAACTGCTACAGAGCATCAAACCACATGTTGTCAATCATGAAAATCCACTAAAATATGTAATTTAATCCATTTGTATTCTATTTTTTCACAATGACCTCAGAATAAATTGGGTCACACTGGTGACTTCAGCTAAAAGCTTCATATGAAATCATGAGCTAAATGAGAAAATGTCTGATAACTGAAAGACACAGTGGACTCACCATGTGCTTTTCTTCATAGATCCTCAGAAAACAGGTAAAAGGAAGTCAAGTGATGTCATCAGTGTGATTTTTATTTCAAAATAAGAGATTTTTTGTTATGCAGTAACACCAGTGACACGACTCCTGGGGACAACTGAGGTGTTTAAAAACTCCAGCAGCACTGCTGTGTCTGATCCATTCGCACCAGCACAACACACTATGTGGGGGTCCTGACCATTTAAGAACAAAGTCTGTCATTGTAGAATTACAAAGTGCTCCTATTTGGTCAGTGTAGCTGATAAAATGAAAATAGCCCATTTCAAAAAAGTAGCATATATGTCACATATATGTCCAAACAAAAGTCGGTATATGAGTGAAATCCATATACTGCCATATTTCAGAGTCCTGAAATAACTGTACCACCTCCCTCCCCTCCCTTCAAGAGATATACAGCTCCCGTCTCACCCATAAAGCCCTCTGCATGACAGGTGATCCCACTCACCCACTACACAGCTTCTTCAACCTGGTGCCATCAGGGAGCAGACTGAGGAGTCTCCGGGCCAGGACCAGCAGACTGGGGGACAGCTTCATCCACCAGGTTGTCAGGATGCTGAACTCTCTCCCTACTTTGCATCCCCCCCCCCTTCTGCCCCCCACACACACAAAGTTTGGACCCCAACGCAGGTTCCTGACCCCCACTCCCCAATACTGAACTCTGACAGTAACACAGGTTACTGACCCCCACTCCCCAATACTGAACTCGGACAGTATTGGTCAAACACAGGTTCCTGACCCCCACTCCCCAATACTGAACTCTGACCTTCTCAGGGACTGTTACGCTTTAACTGCTCCATAAGCTCAGTCTAATTGCACCAGTTTATATTTGCACTATTTATACCCACAGACCTTAATCTGTTTGTGCCTTATGTCACTTTAGTGTTCATTTCAGGACCTTCTTATATTTATATTATTTTTTATTATTCTATTTTTCTACAATTAGTGTTTAATTTTACGATTAGTGTTTATTTAGTGTCTATTTAATTCACACATTTCCTGTTTACCGTCTATTTAATGTTATCGCTACACCATGGGGTCTGAGAGTAACGCAGTTTCAATACTCTGTATGTCCTGTACATACTGTAGTATTGACAATAAAGCTGACTTGACTTGACTTGACTTATGTGTTATGTTTATGAATCCTGTTCCTGGCACTTTCGCTAAAGTACAGGCGTTTTTCTTAAAAGTAAGTAAAGAAGATAATAAATTAGCCACTTGCTCAGTCTTTACACTCACACTGATAAACTTATTATTTTTAATAAAACGTCCACTAGCTGGAAAAATAAAGTGTGGTTAAGGAAGAAAAAGACATCAAAGTAAAAAAAAGCTTCATTTCTGAGATTTATTCAGAAAAATTGCATGGCTAATGCTAACTTCCAGCATTTTGCGCAGCGCGCGACGTCATCGTCACGTGACGCCCAGCAGTGAGAACGAGCGGTGAGGGGAGGGAGGGGAGCAGCGCGTCATATCAGGAGAGGGAGGGGTGGCCCGGGGGCGGGGCTTCGTGCAGCTTCGCGCCCTCTGATTGGCCGAGGCGGAGCGGAGCCCGAGCGGAGAGGCGCAGGCAGGCTGGAGCGCAGCAGCTGCGCCGTAGCATGGCATCGAGGAGGATGGAGACCAAACCCGTGATAACGTGCCTCAAAACGCTGCTTATCGTCTACTCCTTCGTCTTCTGGGTGAGTGCGAGCTGGTTACACGCGGGGACGCTGTTCTCGGTGCTTCTTTTGCAACGGATCCACGTGCAAATCGACTTATTAGGACTAATAATATTATTATTACATATTCACCGTCATGTTGCGCCGCTGCGAAACAAGTGCGCGTCCGCGATGAGGCACTCGAGACGCGCCTTAATGCGCGCAGCATTAAATAATAACCCTTTTAACCGTATAGAAGTGCGCGCGGGATGTGTGCAGGGTGTTGTTATGTTCTGGATGTGTGACTGTTGTGGGGAGTCGGGGCGCAGATGTTTTGGGGACGCCTTTACTGCAATGACCTTCCCGTTTCTGACCAGGAGAGGCAGTGCACAGCAGCCTTGGATGAGGGAGGGAGTGTGTGCAGGTGGACCCATCAAAACCCCCCCATGATTTGATACACGTAGCGTTTCATTCACATCTGCAGGGCTGCATCAGCACCTATACTGTTACATGAAAGGGGAAGGCCACTGCATTTCTGCCTAACCCAGTGGTTGAGATGTAAACAGTCAGAGTGGTCTCATGTGAAATGGGTCATTGTAGAGAAACTTAGAGTCAGATTGGTTCACAGTGGTGGTGATTAGAGCCGCAACAATTAATCGATTAGTTGTCGACTATTAAATTAATCAGCAACTATTCTGGGAATCGATTAATCGGTTTTAGGAATTGTTTTAAAAAAGTAAGTAAAAATTCTGATTCCTGCTTGAATATTTTCTGGTTTCTTTGCTCTTCTGTGACATCAACCTGAATATATTTGGGGTCTGGATAAAAAAAAGACATTTGAGGACGTCATCTCGGGCTTTGGAAAACACTGATCGACATTTTCTGACATTTTATAGAACAAACAACTAATCGATTAATCGATAACGGAAACTTACGACATGAAATGGCTTTGATTTTGGCCTAAAACATAGTTTCATGGTGGAGGGATACATGCAGGGTGTTGTAAGGCAAAATAGTCCCCCAAGAAAAGTATTATCGTCAGATTTATGACTATTTTACCATCATCAACATTCCATATAAACTCAGAAGAACATGTAGGTTCACTGGTGGTTTTGGATAGTAAATAAAACGGCTATATTTGTGTTGTAGACATTGTGACCCCTGGTTCCTATCAGCACCACTGTTATTAAATCTCAATAAGTCTCTCTACAGTGAACTATTTCATATTAAACCCATCTGAATGACTGTGTTTACATCTTAATGAGCTGCTTATGCTGAAACTTTGAAAAATAGATGAGATTGCCCTTTAAATCTCAGTTAATTAAGTGCTGTATAAGAAATTACTGAAACTGTATTGGACTTAAAGCTTGTTTGTGAGTTGTTATCGCAGTTAATGGCCCTTGCAGTACTGACATCGCTGGCCATCCTGTCCATATCTCATTTATCTATATAGATTTCTGTAGGTGTTTTGGTGAATTAAGGCCATCGGTCAGAGTAATGCAGGCCGATCTCTCTAACCAGGCGACCATAACGTGTTCATTAATGTGTTTTTATTGTGTTGTGAGGCATCAAAATCACAGTATTGTCTTAAACTGTATTTTGTCCATGTTGTGCAGCTTTAGTTCCCTGTGAAGTGGGATGTTGATCACGTATGTGTGAAGTCACATGGCATAATATCTCACCAGGTGTAGAAAAAGTGTCAGTGACACAGCTCTGAGTCAAACTGGTTGCATGTGATGCTCAAAATTGTCATTAGCTGTCCAGGCTGTAGCATTTTTATATTTACTAGATTAGTAAAGGCACACTAGATTTCATTTATGTTGTGGATTTAAGTGCCAAAATGGATAGAAATAATGTCTCCACAGCTGTAAACCAGACACGTTTTATTAGGGCTGGGCAATATGACAGTATATACACTTATCACGATAAATATGTCACAATACAGTACAGTATGCTTTTCTGAACATGTCGTGGATATTGTCAGTATCTGCCCTGACCTTCTGCATGTTTCAATATAAAAAGAGCAAAATTTGTCCAAATTAACTGGATTTAGTGTAACACAGTATGACAAATACTGACCAAAAATTATGGTATTCACAGTTTTTGATAGGTCACTCAGACTTGCTGATGTGGTTTAGAACACAGTCTGATTTACTAAAGCTTAGGTTCTAGTGTTTGTTGCTAGCAAACACTAGAACCTAATAGTCACCCAAATCTTTTCCAGAAATACATTTTCAGAAAGACGATTATCTCATTCCCACACCTTACTATGTCGTGTCCACACCATATTAATGCATGCGAATGAGATCCTAATGTGTGGCCACGACTTAGTAAGGCATGGGAACCAGATCATGCTTTGTTGAGCTGTGTTCAAGGCTTAATTATCTCATTCCCATGCCTTACTAAATTGTGGCAATGCATTAGGATCTCGTTCCCATGCCTTACTAAGTTGTGGCCATGACTTAATTATCTCGTTCCCACGCCTTACAAAGTTGTGGCCATGGCTTAATCATCTCATTCCCATGCCTTACTAAGTTGTGGCCGTGATTCAATTATCTCGTTTCCACACCTTACTAAGTTGTGGCCATGACTTAATTATCTCATTCTCACACCTTACTAAGTTGTGGCCACGCATTAGGATCTCGCTCCCATACGTTACTATGGTGTGGCCACGACATAGTAAGGCATGAGAACGAGATAATCAAGTCGTGGCCGCGACTTGGTAAGCCGTGGGAATGAGATCATGCTTTATGAACCTTGTCCAAGGCTTAATTGTCTCATTCCCACCCCTTACTAAGTTGTGGCCACTTACTGAGATTTCATTCCCAGGCCTTTTATACAGGATGTCACTAGCAGGGCTCCGTAGTACTTGGATTCTGCAAAGAAATATAAAGTACGTGAGGGTTTTCCAGAGAAGGGACGCTTTCATTCAGTGAAGATGACCTTTCAGTTTATTACAGCAGTATAAGCTTTTTTAAAAGGGCAAAATCTTAATAAAGTCTTATGTAGTATATCTTAAAATATCAGCTGGAATTCCTCATAAACTGGCTGTAATATAGTAACGTTTACAGCTGATGTAACTGTTAAATATAAGAACCAGCGTTCCTCAAGTTTTACTGTCTGGACTAATAAAAGTGCCTGAAAGCAGCCAGACTGAGATTTGTATGAACACCTGTAGGCTTTTGTCCGCTCAGTGTCTTCATCCTTAAGGCGACACTGTGAATGACCATTCCGATAGGGATTGACCTCTCGCACTACACCGGTAGCAAGTCTTTTAAAGGAATGTGTTGGTGAAAAAAAAAAGTACACAGTTTTCCACTGACGCCAGATAATCTACCAGCCAAGTCATCTTTGGTGTCCAAATGTTGCGTCTTCAGTTTTAAACTGGAGCTGCGTGGCTAATGTAGTGAAAAACACTAGAAATCAATAGTCACCGAAATCTTTTCCGTAAATATAATCTCCAAGCGTCTCTCAAAGTGCATCCAGGTCTTCCTTAAGGTTGTGCAGACTTGCCAATGTGGTGTAGGAGACAGTGTGACTTATTGTGAGCTGTAAAAATGAACAAAACTTGATTGAATAGCAACGTCCGGCTGCATAGTTTTGTTTTGTTTATTTGTGGAGTTTACAGTAAGTCATACTGTAACAAGTCTGAATGACATTAACGATGGCCTGGATGCAGTTTGAAGCATGTATTGCAGTTTTGAGCATGTATTTATGCAAAAGATTTGGGTGACTATTAAGTTTTAGTGTATGTTAGCAACGTTAGCCACGCAGCCTCAGTAAGTCATACTGTGTTCTTAACCAATCAGCAAGTCTGAGTGACCTTCATGAAGACCTGGATGCGTTTTGAGGGAATTCAGATAAGTTTTGGGGATGCATTTCTGGAAAAGATTTGGGTGACTATTAGGTTCTAGTGTTTGCTAGCAACATTAGCCTCTTAGCTTTAGTAAATCAGACTGTGTTCTAAACCACATCAGCAAGTCTGAGTGACCTAAACGATGACCTGAATGCAATTTGAATGAGTTGAGAGAGGTTTTGGGCATGTATTTATGCAAAAGATTTGGGTGACTATTGAGTTTTAGTGTTTGTTAGCAACATTAGCCTTGCAGCCTCAGTAAGTCTTGCCATGTTTTAAGCCACACTAGCAAGTCTAAGCAGCCCTAATGTCTGTTAATGTTAATATCTGGATGTGGTTTGAGGGGGTTCAGAAAAGTTTTGGGGATGTATTTCTGGAAAAGATTTGGGTGACTATTAATTTCTAGTGTTTGTTAGCAACATTAGCCTCTTAGCTTTAGTAAGTCATACTGTGTTCTAAACCACATCAGCAAGTCTGGGTGACCTTAACGAAGACCTGGATGTGGTTTAAGTGGGTTCAGAGAAATTTTGGGCATGTATTTCTGGAAAACATTTGGGTGACTATTAAGTACTAGTGTTTGTAAGCAATGTTAGCCTTTAGCACTAAACTAAAGAAGCAAAATTTGGGCACCAAACATGTCTGATGGACTGATCTAGGGGTAAATGGAAATGAAAATGTGCTATAATTTAATATGAATTAATTCTCACTCAGAGCTCATTGAAACAAGCGGAGAAATTGTGTGGAAAGTGCAGACTGTGAAATTTTGATCAATGCCACATTAGTGTTTGTGAGAAAAACAGGAGATATTTTGTTATGATTTGAATTTGATTAAGGGTTATTGTTGTATGAACAGTCTTGCTTTATGGAAAATTTTGTGGAAAGGTTTTTCTTGTGTTATTTCTCACATCAAACCTGTTGATAAAGAATGTAAATCAAATGTAATTGTAAATCATGGCATAACTATGTAAAAATGTATGTAATTATGTAGTTACAATTAAATACTATAGCAAAACAACATAAATGAATCCAGACTTCTGAGGGTTAATGACATCAGTGATGTCTGGTGTTGAAGGAATTTATGACACAAATGCATTAACAGACTTTATGGCTTGCCTGTGGACCAGGGCTGCATGATTTAGAGGTTATTTATTGTTATTGTAATATTTGCAATACTGATGTCACAGACATTTTTCAACTGGGTGCTCTGAGCATCCTGACCAATCACAGCTCCAGGTGAGTTTCTGTGGGTGTTTGGATGAATCAAGGTGTTCATGTAACTCAACTAGAGCTAATTGTTTTGGTGAGAATAATGCAGGCTAATCTTTGGTCACATCACATTATAAGTTATAAATGATAAAACTGGTGTTTTGTACGTATCGTGCAGCTCTAATGTGGGCGCTGTCCTCCTCCTCCGCTCTCCCGATGTCCAGATCTCTCGGCTTGGCTTTTTGCCGCTCCTTTATTCTCCGATTAGCAGCAGTGTGGGTAGAAAAGATGAAAGATGCTGGTTGCACTTTGCTTGTTGTGAGCTAAGCTAGTGCCTTTATATTAAATGCTAACTGTGGGCGGTGATGTGGGTGATGTTGATGTTTACTGCAGAGGTTGAGAAAACAAAGACATGCAAGCTTATCTGTCTGTCTGTCTATCTATCTATCTATCCATGTATGTAGTCTGTACCTCGTTCTTCCAGTCACTGGCCACTTTATAAGAAACACCCACTTTGATCTTTCAATTACTGGCCACTTTATTAGAAACACCCACTTTGATCTTTCACTCACTGGCCACTTTATTAGAAATACCTACCTTCTGCTTCCACTCACTGGTCACTTTATTAGAAATACTTATCTTCTGCTTCCACTCACTGGCCACTTTATTAGAAATACCTACCTTCTGCTTCCACTAACTGGCCACTTTATTAGAAATACCTACCTTCTGCTTCCACTCACTGGCCACTTTATTAGAAACACCTACCTTATACTTCCCCACACTGGCCACTTTAATAGAAACACCCACCTTGTACTTCCACTAACTGGCCACATGTTTTCCTGGTTGTCCAGTTTTTAAGCTTTATCTATGGTTGTGGCTTAAACCTGTGTTAACTTTATCTGCTTTGGGCCTGGATTGACAGTGATTCCTGGATTAGCCCCAGTTAATGTATGGAATGCTGGCATCCAGGCATCTGTGACCCTTTTTCTGACCTCTGTGAACCCCTCCATATTTCCCTTTGACCTTTTCCCTCCCCTCTTCCTCCTGCTATATGATCCTCTTCCAGTCTGTATGGATTTAGAGGTAGCATGAAACATAGTCAGTGACAGTTGGGTTCACAGAGGGACGGCTGAAGTGACACGACGTTTGTAGAGCATACATGCTTTTATAGAATCTGCTATGACAGATCAGACAGTAGAATATGGCCACTGCAGTTTGTTGTGTACGTAAAACAGTAGCAACAGGCCTGAATTTTGTTAGCTGACAAGGGTTTGACTGATATATCAGTTGACTGACTATAAGGGCCGATATTGGAAACAAGTGGTTTTATCGGTATTGGTGAAAATCTTGCATAATTAATTAGTGATTTCTAAGAGTGTAATGATACATTGTAACGTTGTGATATCACAGTGCAAGACTGTCATAATGCATAGCTCAGAATGCACATTCTATTAATTATGCTATGTAATTCAATTACAGTATTTGAACTAGAGGTGGACAATATGGCATAAAAATAATATTGCGATATTTGAAGAAAATTTCCAAAATACGACATATCATAATATTTATTTTTTTCAGACATCTGATCAGTTGGAACAGAGAACAAGAACTAGTAGTGCTACATTTTAGATAGATAAAAAATATTATCAAAAACTGTGAACACAATCATTTTTATTCAATATTGGCATAATATGTTGCATTAAATCCAGTTACATGGGCCTAATTTTGCTCTCTTTGTAATGAAACATGCAGTTAGTCTGTGTTCTACAGGCACTGATGATATATAGGAAATGTTGAGAAAAGCATATTGTGTTGTATTGTGACATAATTTATAAGATAACAATATATATTTTCACCAAGTTTGCAAACCATTGAGCCCCTCCCTCCAGCACTAACATGCCTCCCAGTTGTAGAGTTGTTAGTAAGCTGAGCAACATGACTTTTCTTCATCACTCTCTTCATCTTCATCACTTTTCTTTGTTCCAATTTTGTTGAAAATGTCGATACTGAACTGTAAACCCAGTATCGTAAAATCGAAGCTGTGGAGTGCATCGATACCCCCACCATGACTAGGCTTGCAATATAATGATTTGATTGTCCCTACGCAATCTTATACTGCCACTATATCCATTGATTCCGATTATATTATTTCACTATTTGTGCACATTTGCCATTTAACTCTTGAATTTACTCTTTTAAATGGTAAAAATGTTTACGTTTTTCTTGTTAGTTTTGCATTTACTATTAAATAAATTGTTAAAAAACCTGCTTAAACAAGCATTGTGACCTGTAAGTCATGAACCCACACCAGCAGGAGCTCACAAACAAATCTGTGCAGTAACACCTGTCAAAACAAGACGTGAACATTTTTAAAAATGCTCATTGGATCAAATGTTAATTGGACTTTCATTTAAATCGGTAAATGATTAAAAAAGTAACTTAAGCTAAAAATAGAAAAGAAAGTAGTTCTGAGCTGGATCAATTTTCCAGGCTTTTTCGGAATTGTTATCCCCTTTAAAATCGGTTTGACCACAATTGTTTCCTATTGGTCAGGCCTTTTGAGCTACATTAGCTTCGTAGCTCCAGCTCAAAGCTAAAGTGTCAAATATCTTTTAGCTGATTGTCTCATTTCCAAGGTTAAGGAAAAAGCCTGATTTTTCGCTGAGCTGTTATCTCGCGTACACACCCGAAGCATCACTCTGAGCACTCAGAAGTTAACAGTGTGATCTAATGCACATCCATCCACCGTGCCACTTATTTATCCATTTATCCATCCATCTGTCCATTTCCTCGTCCACTCAGACAGCTAAAGAAGCCAGGCAGCCGAAAGCACTTCTCATGAGCGAAGACCACCGCGCCCAGTAATGACTCGTGCGTTATTAAGCGCCCTGCAAGGCCTTGGGAAACATCATTACAGAGAGCGGACGCTGGCCTGGCAGCAAATGAGGAGCGGCAGAGAACAGAAACTGGGTCAGCAGACACGGGAGAGATAGACTGGGGGTCAGGATTAGAGAGAGAGAGAGTGAGAGTGAGTGAGTGAGTGAGGTACCATGCAAAATTTCGTAGCTTCAGTGAGCCACAGACAGTCACTAAGCCACTACTGCTACAGTATGAGATGCTCTAGGGCAGAACGAATCGCCATTGCTGTTATATGGACAGCAGTGAGGACAGCAAGCCATTACAGTTAATGCTTTAAGGTTCATTCTACAGAAACGTCCACTTTTCTATCTGTCCGTGGGAGTCACTGGTGTTACCAATCCTCACTGGTGTTACACATAAGAAAAGTAACACCAGAGACATTTTTAATAAAAATGCATTTTACAGAATGGCTGCTACAGAGCATCAAACCACATGTTGTCAATCATGGAAAATCCACTAAAATATGTAATTTAATCCATTTGGATTCTATTTTTCACAATTACCTCAGAATAAAGTAGGTCACACCAGTGACTTCAGCTAAACGCTTCATATGAAATCATGAGCTAAATGAGAAAATCTCTGATAACTGAAAGACACAGTGGACTCACCATGTGCTTTTCTTCATAGATCCTCAGAAAACAGGTAAAAGGAAGTCAAGTGATGTCATCAGTGTGACTTTTATTTCAAAATAAGAGATTTTTTGTTACGCGGTAACACCAGTGACATGACTCCTGAGGACAATTTCATTATATATTTTATAATATTTATTTGGCATTGGTTTTCTTTACTTCATTTAAATCATATATTTCATAGTCATGTATAGATTATTATAGTTAAAATTGCATAAAAATGTGTTTTTTCTTAAAAATATGGCACTTGGGGCACAAGCACTTCTGTGGTGCTTGGAATTCTAGATAATTGATTTAAAAACCAATATTGCTAAATTGAGGCTCAAGAAGGTGTAATTGTTAAAATAACCTATTGTTTTATTTTAAAATATTAATAAATTGTAACCCTAACGTGTTCAAGTGTAATATATCTGTAAATGCTGGGGACACAAAAATGGACGTTTCTGTAGAATGACCCTTAACATAGTCATATTGCGTTGTATTTGTATGTTATATTTAGGGCTGCAGCGATCATTGCAACTGATGGTAGCGCGCTGACCTTGGAGGTGGACATGGACGTATAAGCGAAGCACATTTCAAAACAGAAGGGAGAACCAAACTGTTTCTGCAGTGCACAGTTTTTTAATGTCAGGAGCAGCCAAGTGTGCACAGAGTGTAGTTTTAACATCCATCCATCCATCATCTAAACTGCTTATCCTTCTGGGTCATGGTGGGGTGCTGGAGCTGCCCTGCGATGGACTGGTGACCTGTCCAGAGTGTATCCTGCCTTCCGCCCAATGACAGCTGGGACAGTTGTTTTACATTCAAGTCTATTTTTTTACTGCTTGCAATGAATAGCTTGCTGCTAGAAATGTTCCAAATTAGAATGTCGCGATTTTTCACTTGAAAACATTGTAGAAACGTTCTGCTTTGCTGTCAGGATCGAATCTGGTAAAAAAAAATAAATAAAATTAACCTAATTTGTGTTGTTGATCTCTCTTTTGAATGAGACATGGAGTACAGCAGCACCAAAAAGTATTTAATATCAAAGTATTAAATATAAAAGTATTTTTTTTTATGTATGCTATCCTAACCCTCCTAAGAGACCTACTTATATTGCATGAACTTAGAGCTGTGCTGATACTACGATTAATCGTTGGATTGCAAATTTTATCGACAGTGTTGAATGTATTTATTCATTCATCTGTGCATTTCTACCCATTGCGTCTTGTTTAATGTATGTGGATGAAGTACGTACTTATTGCCTGTAGATGGCAGTAGCAACGAAAGGCCAATAATAAGGCTAATGGAAAGGCTACTTCTATAGCTTCAGTACTCGAATGCTACACATTCTCTCTGACAGGCATCGCAAGCGGAAATTTTAGAGCTAAGGATCCTGATCCAGTTGGCATAAATCATTTGCCGTTACATGATGTATTGTGATTAGGGCTCAACCGATATATCAGAGGGCCCACGGTTTTATCGATACGGGTAAAAATATCACTTATAACTTGAGTCTTTTCTGGCCACGGCATCACCGATGATCCAAAAGTTAGAAACTAAGATATTACACCTTCTGAGAGTCTATTTGAGAGTTAGCGCAATGCTAATTCGTTCCATTGTTTGTTAGCTACATTAGCTTCATAAAAAATGCGTTGACGAAAACGTTGCATCAACTAAAACGTTTATTTCTCCTGAAGAACTATAACTGCTGCTTCATTGAAAAGATATTACATCTTCTGAGAGTCTATTCGAGAGTTAGCAAGATGCTAATTCGTTCCATTACTTGTTACCCAGTTCGAGCATGTATTGGTATATATAACTAAAGAAAGGAAGGAAGGAAAAATCAGTAAACTGGACTGTGTGTGGAAAATGAGTGAGGATAAGTGGAATTTTGTCTAATACGCTGCTTAACCACCGGTGGACCGCCCAGAAAACGCTGAGCAAAACGCCAGTGGACCGCCAGCTTTGCCATCAGTGGGCTGACAGTGGTCCACTATCCTCTTGCTATCAGGGTAGCTACATTAGCTTCATGGAAAATGCGTCGACTAAAACGTTTATTTCTCCTCAGGAACTATAACTGCTGCTTCAGTGAGAAGACAGTACATCTTCTGAGAGTCTATTCGAGAGTTAGCGCGATGCTAATTCATTCCATTACTGCTTGGCTGCATCAGTTTCATGGAAAGATTCAAACTGCGTTTGTTTGTTTGTGGCGTCTCATTTACAAGAATCGTGCAAGCGAGCAAGAAAATAGACTCTCAGAAGATGTAATATATTTTGACCAAAGCAGCAGTTATAGTTCTTCAGGAGAAATAAACGTTTTAGTCGCTCCTTGTTTTGTAAAGATCATGAATATTAACAGCAGAGTAAAATGTCTCTCTCTCTCTCTCTCTCTCTTTCTCTCTCTCTGTCTGTCTCTCTGTATCCCGCTCACTCGCTCTGTGAGATGATAATTGTGTTTGCTTTGCTGCCTGTGGTAATGTTCCCCAGCAGACGCAGGCTAACGGAGAGGCCTGCTGATACAGAGCGAGAGAGAGAATAATCTCACCCTCGCAGTGCCTCAGTCTCTCTCCTCTTCCAGCCCCAGGCTGTGTGAGAAAGTGACACGATCGATTGTGTCCGTCCAGAGGGCACACACGTTCGGCGGCGTCGCTCCGTTTCCCCGCCCGCACAAAAAAAAGAACCCCACTCTCCCTCACTTTTATTTTCCCACAGCAGACAATGGATGAATTGACAGAGATAAATAGACAGAGACAGAGAGGGAAAGAGCAAGAGAGGGAGAGAAAGAGAGACAGAAAGTGGGGTCAGGGGGTTCTTCTAAGGCTGTAGTCTAGAAAGTGTGGAGTTTGTCTTTCCCGGAGCTCAGCTGGAGATTTCCCGGAGTTTCACCTTCGACACATAGTTAGTTTCCTGACTAAAACTGGTGTTAAAAGATTATGTAGCGTTCTGTAGCGCAGTGTAGCATCTATCGCAATTTACAGTTTTATTTTGTGTTGTATTTTCTCTCACTACACTACCCAACATGCTTTGCCCATTGGAAAACCCTCCTGCACTCAGCATATCCTGACTGCTTGGCTAGCCGCTAAGCTAATAAATGAATCCGTGTTGCTAGCTAGCTTTAATGGGATAGTGTTTACCTCAGTCAGTGGTGGAACGAGATAAACGTTTTCTTTCTCAGTGACGTAACTCAGTTGAGTGAACCTCGGTGTGGAAAGCATGAATAAGCAAAGGCTAAAGTGGTTGGATATCCTAGTGCAGGCAAGAGGTCGGCAACCCAAGTGTTAAGAAGAGCCATTTTGTCAGGTTTCAACAGAATTCTAACCACCTTGGGAGCCACAACGTTTCATGTACATTTTATTGAAGTAATGTCTCATCTTGGCTGTAAATATGTCTCAGTATGTGCTAATGTACTAGTATAGGCTGAAAAATACAGTGAGATTCACTTGAAAGAGGCCCCGAATATTCTGCTGTAGCTCCTGTTAGGATGAAGCAATCTAAACCCAAAAAATACGCTACATAACTTGATGTATGTGTAATCGACTGCATTACATGTGATGCTGGAAGTGATGTTCATTTTCTTTTGCCAGACACGTGTTGACACTGCCCTCCATATTACTGAACATATTGGATAGCATTAGAGAGGTTAAACATTGTGATGGCTGTCCAGCGCCTACCTCATCACTCCAACGCAGGCGCATCCTGGCTTGTTCGAAGCTCCATATATTGAGGAGCACGTTGCCGTTGTTTCGTCCTAAAGAGAGTTATTACTGAATATTCGGGGCCTCTTTCAAGTGAATCTCCCTGTACAATATAAATGAAAATGCTTACTTTGTAATAATGACTTACTTTACACTGCTTTAAGCTTTAGCTCAGCTACAGCTGCTTTTCTCACATCTCCAGCAGGAAACTTTTCCTCAAAAGTAGAACAGTGTCTTGTAAAATGTCTCTTAATGTTCGACTTTTTACGAGGCTGAAGTCGCTTCTCATTCGCCAGCTTCTTATTCGTATTCCCCCCTTTCCACCTTAAATGGTGCCCGAGGTGCCAGAATGTAGCTAACTATGTAGCTAACTGCTGCACCATTTAAGGTGGAATGTGAACATTCAAACAAGAAGCTGGCGAATGAGAAACTTCAGCTTTGTGAGTTTTTAGTGTTTGTTAGTTTCTCGTTGCAGATTAAACGTATAAGAAAACCAGCTGGAGTGATTATAAACGCAAATAACTCCATTCGTCTCCAAATTATTGATGTTCATCTTAAATCTTTTTCCTTACCTTTTCGTTAGCTACCAGCTAGGCGAGACTGTTGTCTGTGTTGCTATGGTGACCAGCAGTCTGCGCTCCAACCTTCAGGGTTACAGTGTGAATTAGCAGTTCTACATTAACTCCAGAGTTTAAGACCATTTATTGTTAAACTGTGTTGAACGATCAGCAGAGCTTTATTTTACTGTAAAGGAGGATTATTTTATTTTTACTTACAAATCTAATTCTGCTGTGGAGCCGCAACAGCATAGTAAAAGAGCCAC
Source organism: Colossoma macropomum (assembly GCF_904425465.1). Lineage (NCBI taxonomy): Eukaryota > Metazoa > Chordata > Actinopteri > Characiformes > Serrasalmidae > Colossoma > Colossoma macropomum. The sequence goes on along the minus strand of NW_023495275.1, from coordinate 528,063 downwards.
TTTACCGAACCCGGCCTCGTGAAGAACAACTTCGCTCTGCACATAAAGTACTGATCCTCTGTCCAGGCAGGAACAATCACAATAGCAATAAGAATCCTTGGACAAGACTCCAAACGCTACCTCCCCCTAGCATTATAAGTCAATCTGGATAAGTGTTGGAAAATGCGTATTTTTTCACGGGAAAACAGTGTCGGACAGTGTCACAAAAATTGGGTAGCAGCTCTAAATTACCATCGTATGCAACAGGAGAAATGTGTATTCATGGGTATGCGGCTATCACTTCAACCTGGAGGACTGCTGGAAACAAGCTAAACTGGGATATCCAACAAAGCAGATCACAACAAAAGAGCAATTCTATCTTTATTCACACAAAATGGATGCCAGAAACTAGTTCTTTACTCTGAGGTAAGGTATCTAGCTAGCTTGGTAGCTAAAAAGCTTACTTTATATTTTAGCTTGTTTTACTCCTCTTTGAAGTTTTGTCACTTTGTTGTGATGATGCAAAGATAGCAAAGCCGATACAAGTTCAATAAGATATCAGACTTTCTAGCAATAATGTTTAAATGGACATATTTTCAGTTTCAAAACAATTTTCCTTTTTTGTTAAAAATGTCTTCATTGTGCAGCTCAAACTGTACAACCGAGTTATAATCTGTACAGAAATAGATGCACCCAGACTTCGACATACTGGTGATACAATTTTACGTTCACCATTTTGAATGTTTATTTTCTAAGTTATCCATAATGTATTTCAATTATTTCATCAGTGGTGTATCTGGTTTCCTTCTTCAATAGCCCAGTGGTATTACCAGCTAGCAATATTGATTCAATTATCAGTATTTAAGGTGTGCTTGATGTAATTATATACAACCAAGAAGAGGTTTATTTTTATTTAAAAAGCAAAAGACTGTCATGTAGCAAGTCTTTTAATGTGCCCTGCACTGAAATCATCATAGCCTTGAGGCCCAGTCACACTTACATTTGCCACTGAATTTTCACAAGCAAAATTACATTAATTTCAGTGGAATTGGTTGGTTAGAAACTTTCTAACTTTTCATTTTTAGCCGTTTAGCTCCATTCAGCCTATCTAATGAGGACTCACTAACGGTCGCCCTCTGGCATTCTGCAGCCATATTTTTGCTATAACTGGAGAAACAGGAAGTGGCCAGGCCCCTCTTAAACTGGCTTTGGTACTGCTTTGGCTGTGCTGACCTCTGAAGGGATGGAGCTTCATAGTACCTAACCTTAAAAATGGAGGAAATGCTAATTTAACCAGCGTCTAAGCACTAACATACAGGTATAAATACACAGGTAAAAGAGAGACTGTATGATAAACAGTCAGTCGGGAGACTGTATTACTATCTTTTGCAATTTTACTGTTTGTTTTAAGCAAATCAGCCAGCTTGCTAACTGTATTGTTAGCTTCATGGCTAACCTCAGCTGCACACAAGTCACCCCACTGCCACCACCCAGCCAAGTGAACTATACTTTTTTGCAAAGACTCCCACAAGTATATAATTATCTGATTTGATAATGTTTTGTGTTGTTACTGTTTCTGGTTAGCGAGTTAGATAGTTTGCTAGAATTTCTTTTGTTGCCAGTGTTCTTGGTCACATCCGTTTCACAAGACAACACAAACTGGAAAGGTCTAGTGTGTCTGCAGCTTTAGCAATATCACAGAAACCATGTTGGAACTAAGTATTCACCCCAAAGTGATGGCAATGCTTCAGAATTTACTCCCACCTTCGAGATAAGTCATCAGAAGACCAGTATTCAAGCCAGGAAATCTTCCTGTAGAGACGGTGAGGAGGTGAGTAGGTATGTTTACAACAGATGTAGCAATGCTTAAACATTCATATTGGCTTTCAACCAACCGGTCATGCAGCACACACTGATATCTCTGACTGACCCAGCTACTAAAAGCGTAGCGGCTGGACTCGCTGGATGGACTTCATGACCCGGATTAACAGCAGTGCTCATGTTGCCATCTGTTTATGTACGAGAGAGATATTTTTCAAATTGTGTTTCCAAAAAAAAATGCAGTGCAGCCAGTTTTCAAATCCATATTGTCATTTTTATATTAATAGTTGTTTATCCAGGTTAAAACCTTATTATTTGAAAGTTCAGTTCATTATTAAGACATTACAAAATCGAATAGAGATCTTAAGTATTACTATTTAGTAGCTGTAAATGATTCAGGATTGATTATTAAAATAAAAAGAAATATTTTAGTGATTACTTATATGGATAGAACATATCGCTGTTGTCGGAAGAAAACCTCGTAGAAACCTCGTATCTACAAAATGGTAACTTTACAGCACAAGGAAAAAACATACTTTACTTTTAATGTAAGTCAGTGGAACCAGACTTTTTTCCAAGTCATTTTGGGTCATTTCTTTTAGTCCATTCATCATGAAATTTACACACAATGTAAAGGTTAACAGGTGTTTTCAAATTATGTCAAAAACTGAAAAATGTCGATACAAGGTTTTCTACTGACAACAGCGATATATATGCATATAATTGCTTATATTAGAAATAAATGTGCAGTATATGTGCAGTGTATGTGATATAAAATATACTATGCTAAATAAATGTAAAAGTGCCATTTTTGAATATTTAAATGAATGCTAATATATGCACAAATATGTGATTTATGGAAATATATGTACATTTGTAGATTAAATATATCACTGTTGTCGGAAGAAAACCTCCTATCTCCAAAATGGTAACTTTACAGGAGAAGGAAAAAACATACTTTACTTTTAATGTAAGTCAATGGAACCAGACCTTATTTCCAAATAATCATTTCTTTTAGTCCATTCAGCATGAAACTTACATACAATGTAAGGGGTAACATGTATTTTCAGATTATGTCAAAAACTGAAAAACATCAAAGATGGAAATATGAGGTTAATATCTGCCCATACATGCATATGTATGTCATATATTGTAATATATATGCACATATGTAGACTGAATATATAATTGTATCCATTTTTAATGTATACATATATGACAAAGCGGTTCCATTTCAAGTGTGCAATAGACCAACAACAATTCACATGTACATAGATATAAAAACAAAACAATCAAAGCCCAAATACACCAGGAGTGGTGATCCCTCATTCCGTTCACAGACAAATCTGGCTGTGTGTCCAGTTGTCCGTATGTCGCCCAGAGCAGTGAGGGCAGAATGTCTCGGGTCTAAATTAACGTCAGGGCGCCGGCTCAGCCCCCCAGGCTCAGCTTTCACTTCCACTGATATTATTAAGAGCACACATGTCAGCCAAACACCTCTCGCAACCCTTCCTCTTGTGAATGTTTGGCCTGCCTCGTAAAGCCTCGGTCATTGATTTCATTTGGAAGAGACACGGTAACTATATTCGCTGCTGGACGTCCCTAGAGTGGACACTCCTGACTGAATCTTTTTCATAATCTTCAAGTTGGGGTGGGCGATATTTGTTGACGATATTTGGTCATATCATGATGTCACAGTACACTTTTCCGAGCACATCGTTGGTACGAGATGAAAACAGTATGTAAAATGTTGAACAAACATAATTATATGCATAGATTTGGACAGCATTTTTTGAAATTTGGCAATAAATCTGGCAATAAATCTGGCAATAACTATTCAAGTAAGGTGTTGGAGTTTTACAGTGAAAATTAAGTAAATATTCCAACTTAAAACTTATCTAAATCTGTGTTTTCTTTCTAATTAGGTTAATCTTGTTCTTGCAGGCAAACAATAAACAGGTACTAATTTTATCCTTAGAACAATGTCCCAATGAGCAACAAACGAACAATATATTTCACCATGTTTCTCTCCTCTCGATATAAACTGGGCAGTCCTAATCTTGGGTGACGTGTCAGTAAGCATTTCCCTGACCAATCACAAGGCTGCATCTCTTGCCCTGCCCACACAGAACAGTTTCATAGTCAGGGAAATTAGCGACCAAAAGCGTCCAAAGCTAGCAAGCTAGACCACCTGTCTGTGGCTTTTCGCTCATTCATTCGTTAACCCGTACGCCAACATTGGGCCTAATTTACCAATGTCATCCTAAGTTTCTTCGTAAATTTGTTCTTGAGAAAGGTCCTAAGAAAAAGTCTGCATCAGATTCATGATGGGTTCTTAAAGCACAGAACTGTTCTCACCTTTGTGCTCTTGAGTGTGTGTAGATTCTGTTCTTACCTAAGAACAAACCCCAAATAAGAAAACACTGGTGAATATCAGAATCTTCGTGAAAACTGCTTAAGTGGGTTTTAAGAAGAACCTCTTCTTAATAACGGTTGGGAAATGAGGCCCATTGTTTATTCGTCCATTCTTGATTCACGTGTTGCTTTGTCCGTCTGTTTTGTTCATCCGTCTGCATGTCTTCCTCCATGACTTTTTTCGTCCAGTTAGCATCACATAAAAGCTGGATAATGATTTTAGCTCTGTGTGAGGGGCGGAGCAGGCTAGGAGTGTTGGACAGAGAGCTGTCAATCAACTGCACATTAGCCACGCCCACACAGCTCTCAGGCAGCTCTGATCAGCCGTGTTTTATCATATTTATATCTTAGATTTTTTATTCAAACTTTGCTGGATGTTTAACGTAACCCTGCATTCAGACCAGCAGTGACGCGATACAACAAAGCGGCCAGAGGTCATTCATTTTCAATGAGAGCTGGCGATTTCCAGCGACAGGAGACGGCGTGAACGTTGGCGGCGCAAAGTGGCGGTGTCGGCTACGCAACAAAGTGGAGTTTAATTTTATGCAAATAAGGAGCAAAGCAGTGTGGTGATTACCAATAGGAATTGAGCATTGAGCAGCGTAGTACACACTTTATCTCCACCACTGTGAAACAGTGCACTCATTTTTGGTTCCTACTACAAGTGGAATAATGGCGGCGGTGCTTTCCTCTCAAAAATAGACAATAAAAAGTCCAAATAGCGTTTTCCTCGTATACTGACTGCACAGACACAGGGATTAAATATAAATAAGCACAAAAGCGATTTCTGACCAGGATTTTTATTTTTTTAGCGGGAACCCATCTGATTGTGTGTTATGTGTCAGTGAAGCCATGGCAACAAACGGTCTGCTCGAGTTCCCAAATGCCCATAGGTGATAAGCGATCAGCGTTTTGAGGCAAAAAGTCACTGCCGGTGTGAACGTAGGCTAACACTCATGTTTACAGTTACAGACTGTAGTCCATCTGTTTCTCTGCATACTTTGTTAGCCCCCTTTTACCCTGTTCTTCAGTGGTCAGGACCCCCATGGATCCTCACAGAGCAGGTACTATTTGGGTGGTGGATCATTCTCAGCACTGCAGTAACACTGACATGGTGGTGGTGTGTTAGTGTGTGTTGTGCTGGTACGAGTAGATCAGACACAGCAGTGCTGCTGGAGTTTTTAAACACCTCAGTGTCACTGCTGGACTGAGAATAGTCCACCAACCAAAAATATCCAGCCAACAGCGTCCTGTGACCACTGATGAAGGACTAGAGGATGACCAACACAAACTGTGCAGCAGCAGATGAGCTATCGTCTCTGACTTCACATCTACACGGTGGACTGGCAAGGTAGGAGTGTCTAATAGAGTGGACAGTGAGTGGACACAGTGTTTAAAAACTCCAGCAGCACTGCTGTGTCTGATCCACTCGTACCAGCACAACACACACTAACACACCACCACCACGTCAGTGTTACTGCAGTGCTGAGAATGATCCACCACCCAAATAGTACCTGCTCTGTGAGGATCCATGGGGGTCCTGACCACTGAAGAACAGGGTTAAAGGGGGCTAACAAAGTATGCAGAGAAACAGATGGACTACAGTCTGTAACTGTAGAACTACAAAGTGCACCTATATAGTAAGTGGAGCTGATAAAATGGACAATGAGCGTAGAAACAAGGAGGTGGTCATAATGTTATGCCTGATCAGTGTATATCACTGTATATTTTTTTTTCAAATAAGCTCCATTTAGGTGCTTGTTTCTCCAGCCAAGGTTGTGGTTTCTAAGGGTTAAAATCTTTCTCCATAGCCGGCTGCTATCAACACTGCAGGCAGACGGCTTGTTCATTAGAGTCTGATGATCAAAGCTCTACACCCACTGGTGCTGCTGTTATGAGTGTGAAGAGCAGTGAGGCAATAGTTTTTAATTTATCTATGCACGTTATGTGTTAGTGGCTGTTCTGTGTTGGCTGTCATTAAGCTTGTTAAGTGCTAGTTCATATCTTCCTCCGCATCTCGCTGTTTAACGACATTGTTCAAAGAAAAACTGAGTGCAAACAGACCGCAAAGCTGCTGTAGAGTCACTCAGTGTAAGAATGATGTGTAAGTGTGAAGGGGTCAGTGACAAGGGATTTCAAAATTGTTTAAAAAATGTAGAAATGTGATGTTGAAAGACTATTTGAGTATTTGTTTAGGAATACACTGTATGGCTGAGAGTATGTGGACACCCTGGTCGTCACACCTATATGAGCTGATGTTGGATGAGAAGACCTGGTTCACAATCGACATGTTCAGTGGGGTTAAGGTCAGAGCTCTGTGCAGGCCACTGGAGTTTCCCCATACCGAACTCGTAAAACCATGTCCTCATGGAGCTCACTGTGTGCACAGGGTCTCAGTCATGCTGGAACAGGAAAGGCTCTTCCCCAAACTGCTGACACAAAGCAGGAAGCATATGTCTGTCTAAAATGTCTTTGTATGCTGTAGCATTAACATCACCCTTCACTGAAACTAAGGAGCCCAAACCCTGAAAAACAGCCCCAGCCCATCATCCCTCCTCCACCAAACTCTGCTGTTGGCACTCTGCATTCCGATAGGTAATGTTCTCCTGACATCCACCAAACCCAGATTCATCCATCAGACTGCAAGATAGTGAAGCATGATTCGTCACTCCAGAGAACACGCTTCCACTGCTCCAGAGTCCAGTGGCGGCAAGCTTTATACCCCTCCAGCCGACACTTGGCATTGCGCATAGTGATATTAGGCATGTGTGCAGCCGCTAGGCCGTGAAAAACCTTTTTATGAAGCTCCCAAAGCACAGTTCTTGTGCTGATGTTGCTTCTAGAGGCATTTTGGAACTCTGTAGTGAGTGATGCGACAGAGGGTAGGTGATTGACATGCTTCCTTTTCACAATAATAGTGCTTACAGTTGGCTGGGGCAGATCTAGCAGGGCAGAAATTTCACAACCTGAAAGTGGCATCCAATGACAGTCACTGAGCTCTTCAGTACGATCCATTCTACTGCTAGCGTTTGTCTATGGAGATTGCATGGCTATGTGTTTGATTTTATACACCTGTTAGCAATGGGTGTGGCTGAAACACCTGAACTCAAGAGGGGTGTCCACATACTTTTGGCCATATAGTGTACCAGCCACTGTTTAAAGTCTGTAAAATGCTGCTTCAGGGGAGACCTGGTCTCTAGTTACGGCTAAGGAGGAGGAAGCTGAGATGGTGTGCCGAGAAAAATCTGACAGTCTTGCTCCTGGCAGCATCATCACTAAACAGGCTGAGCACCAGCAGCTATTGACCCTTCTCCACTGCGTCCAGCTTTCAAACCACGGGAACCACTGACCTGCAGAGCCCTCGCAGAGCTTTTGTTCGGTCTGGGTGTGTTTGAAATTAAGCTTTGAAATACGATATGGCTCCCCTGTGGAGTCTCTCAGTACTCTGCTCAGATCTTCACAGCTCACTAGCTTTTAGCTAGAATCCTATTAATGAGGGCTTACATACGCACAGGTGCTTAGCTAATACCTGGTAGGATGTGACCATAAGCTGACATGTATTTGTTGCTTCATCGTGACTTAATGTCTTAACGTCATAGATCATCACTGTTGTGTCAACGTGCAACTCATATCAGTAAATCTCGGTATTTGTTAAGAAATTCAAGTCAAATCACATTTGTATAACATTATGACCACCTCCTTGTTTCTACACTCATTGTCCATTTTATCAGCTCCACTTACTATATAGGTGCACTTTGTAGTTCTACAGTTACAGACTGTAGTCCATCTGTTTCTCTGATACTTTGTTAGCCCCCTTTTATCCTGTTCTTCAGTGGTCAGGACTCCCATGGACCCTCATAGAGCAGGTACTATTTGGGTGGTGGATCATTCTCAGCACTGCAGTGACACTGATGTCGTGGTGGTGTGTTAGTGTGTGTTGTACTGGTACGAGTGGATCAGACACAGCAGTGCCCTGTTCAGCTGGTCAGTGAAAAGTCATTTTGTGCCATTTCTTTTGGTCCATTCATCTTGAAATGTACACATAATGTAAAGTCAAACAGGCATTTTCAAATTATGTCAAAAACTGTCAACCAGCTAAACCAGCATCAGACCAACACTAGAACAGCACTAGATCAGCTTAGACCAGCATGGACTTGGTGCTGGTGTGTGGTTTTCTCAGTAGGATGGACTAATTTACCTCAGACTGAAGCTCACTACACTGGTCTTGAGGGAATTAGCATGTTTTGCGCTGTATGTATGTTGCGTTATCTGCATTTCTTTGTGGTGTAGTGGTAGAATGGTAATGACAAAACTCAGACCTTAAACTAATATGCTGAATAAACGGTTAAAAAGCGCCCACTACCTATGTAACATGCCAAATTATCAAGATTATCTATCATTCCTTTTGCCGACTTTCTCCTGGGGAACAACATCTTTGCAAATCATCAGCTGGCCGAGGGATAACAGATTGTGTGTAAACAGAAAAAATGAGTCATTCCAGTTTAGCCAAGGCATCGAAAGTTTGGTGTCTGAAGTTTGCTTCTTGAATTTTGCAATGGAGCTACAAAGCTAATAAAAGGTAGTAATTAATACCAGAAAAGAATACCACAGAAATTAGCTTGATGCTAACTGTATGACTTGATCACTGTACACCTGCCTCAAACCATGTGGGGGTTGTTCAGTAATTGCGGACTTGATGATGTGATTTCTGACTCTTTATGACGCACTGTTATCTATAAACATGGACAAACCTGCATTGCATGGCTAAAAAAGTATTAGCAGCCATTTTAAAACTTGTATATGTCTGCATTTGTAGAGGTAGCAGTGTCATATGGTGTCAGAAACCACATAAGGAAGCCTTTTTGAGATTACTGCTAATGCTAATTAGTGGACATAAGATTTTTAACTTGTTAGCTACATTAGCCTCTTAGCTGCAGTGAAAAACTTAAGAAGAAAACCTCAAACACCAAACATATTTCGCTGATTGACTATATTTAGGGTAAGTTAAAAGCAGACACTGTGAAAATGTGATTTTTTGCCAGGCTACCACTTTAAAATTGTACCTACATGCAAAGAATGCACAAGTTAAAGTACGTTGTGTAGCTAAAAACAGTAGCAGCCATTTTGAACACTTGAACTTTGTCCAGACTTTTGTCCATTTTTATAGATGACAGTGTGTCATACAGTGTGAGAAACCATCAGAATCATCACTTAAATGGTGGAGATGATAAATGTAGAGAGGAGAATTACCACTCTGCAGTGTCTTCCGGGTTTCTCAAACGCTAGAGGGCACTCCTGAGTGAGTCCAAAATGAATGGGTTGATATGGAGCATTTGAGCAAAATCATAGTTTATAAATACTATAAATATTAAAAAATACAATAATTTCCTGAACACAGAGCAGCATAAAGCATTTTAACACTGCTGATATATTTTTAAGAGCTTTTAAACTCAAGCTGTAGGAGTTTAAAATGGCGCCTCATGTACGTCCATGACGTCAGTGAGTGCAAACAGCCAATGAGCTGTTCTGCTCGCCAATCAATCATCACGCTATAGCAGTAAGGCCCGCCTCCTGCTGCCCAAAACCCGTTTACTGTAGAAAAAAGGAAACATACAGGTGAGATTTCTTTGTTTTTTTTAATGAAATCCATCCTTCTACTTTCTAAAATTAAAGCAAAGTTCTGGTTCAGTGATTAGAAACTATTTTAACTTTTCGTTTTTAGCCGTTGAGCTCCATTCACTCCCATTCATTAAGGACTCACTCGCGGGCGCCCTCTGCTGTTTAGCAGTCCTGTTTTTGATATAACAGGGGAAATAGGGGACTCCTCATAAACCGGCTCTGACTCCACGATACTCTGTGTGAACAAGTATTTATTTTGTATGTTTGCCCCAGACATGTATTTGTATTGTTGAACTTTACAGTGTGATTGTATGACGTTTATTTGATTAAGGTCTGTGTTTGCTGTTGTCTCTTCCATCTGACATTTTATTAAGCCTTGTGGGAAAAATGAGGAAATGAATATTCCCGAACAGTAGCAGGTATGGAATGTGACATAGGCATGAGATGGGAAAGGTCAGGCTTAGAAAAAGGCCTTTCTTTTCTGCAGCCGTATGAACTGTATTCATCATCCCAGTCCAGTGACACGTCGTGTGGTCAGTCATGTGACTAGCAGAGCACTAGTAATATACACTTGCTATCTGATATTTAATAAACAATAATTAATTCACATAAGCACATTTGGATATTCATTTGCACCTACTTCAGGCAAAATATCATGTAGCATAATAACCCTGTATTATCTATAATCACCCAAAAAGGTGAAAAACATGTTTGTTGTAATTGCGGTTCTCCTTTAAGGTCTAGCACAGGAGCGCTGTGTTTTCTCAGAGGGTGATGTGTCGTTTTGTATGCGTGTGTGAGGGGTTATAATTATCAGCGTGTGTTGGTGGTTTTACACTAATCCACGTAGGTTTGAGTCACTGGGGTCATGTGTTTGAGATGCCAGCTGATGATAATGGGGTGTTAGCATATCTCGCTACTTCACACTCTACTGCTAGTAAATGTCTCAAAAGCCACCCACGAACTCCCCTGATAGCAAGAGGATAGTGGACCACTGTCAGCCCACTGATGGCAAAGCTGGTGGTCCACTGGCGTTTTGCTCAGCGTTTTCTGGACAGTAGAGTAACAGACAAAATTCCACTTCTCATAACTCATTTTCCACTCTCAGTCCAGTTTACTGATTTTTCCTTCCCTCCTTTCTTTAATTACACTTTGTACATTAGTTTAGTAAATAATTTTAATCTATCTCAGTGTCAGCAACATTTTCTATAAAATCATTTTAAATCAGGCCTAGTCATTTTTTTTTTCTCTCAATTGTTTGTAATATTTGTCTTGGTTTATTTTCCAAAATAAAAGTCTGTGTGCATTTAAAATCTACTTGGGGATTAAAATTAAAAAACTAGTTAAAGCTTGTACGCATGACAGTAATCTGGGTGGTCCGAGGGGGGACCAGCAGTGGCAAACAGTCAGTGGGGTGCCGACCTTATCAACTCAGCAGACCGATATATGCACGCTATCAGGGTCAGGCATTTATGTCCCACAGAACTCATGAGCAAAGGCTTTCTTGACGGAGCTTACATTTGTCTCAAAGTTAGCATTTTTACTGAAGGTTAACAGTAGGGATTGAGCATGATGGGTATCTGAGTACTTGGTTAACCCTTTATGGTGCCAGTACTCATGTACTGAAATACTTATTTGAGTACTTTTGGAGTATGTTTTACAAGAGAGTTTGTTCCTAAGTATATTATATTTTGCTAATCTTAATCAAAAGTACTTAACGTGAGCGTGCTGCCAAGGCTGTGTTGCTAAAACAGTGTAAATATGTGTCTCTGACAAAATAATATGTTCACTTATCATCCAGAAAATACCTGTAAGAAGATGACAAGTCTCCATTAGCATCCAGCGTTGTACCAATTAGCTTAGCTATCTGATGAGAGGTTACTCATTCGACACGAAAACTACTGATTTCCCAGATGCATTCTACATTAATTTCTGTCGAAGTCTGTTTTTTTCTTTCCCTGCAGATCATCCGTTCATTAAACTAAAGAGCCTGCTGAAAAAACACAGTTTAGGCCAGTATGACTCTGGATTATGCTGGTTTATGCTTTTTAACTCCTTGAGACCACCGGTTGTTCTAAAACGCACTTCGTCATATTCTTCATAACTTTCATATTTCATAGGCTACATTCAGAAGGTGGGGGTCGTATGAGAGCTGTAACTGTCTTCTTTCCAGTCAAATAGATGGGTGATGTAATTTTAAACCTTATAATAAAAGAAGCTGAACACACAGTTTTTTTTTCTACTGAAAGTTGACCCGTTTTTCCACAAATCTGAGCTACAAACTGGATCTCAGATGGCGTCTCTTCAGTGATCTGCTCTGTAAAATTATTTTTATAAAATAATACAAAGAGCGTCTAAGATTTTTGGCTTTCAGCAGTAAATTGTAAGTATATAGCAATATGTGTGATCATAAAACACATGTTCTGTTGATTTGAGGGGAGCTTTTACAAAAAATAAATAAATAAAATAAAAATTTACATTTATTTCATACAGTTACTGAACAATTTGCCTTACGATTTGGTCATGTAAATTCAGAAGGACAAACCAAAATATACCCTGGAGAATAAGAGGTTGTGTTGGTATAGTGCTAGTCTGGTTTTGGTTTTGCTGGTCACCACAACATGGGCATGCTGGTTGCCCAGCATACCAGCATCCAAAACACAACATATGCTGGTGTTGCTGGTGACCAGCCATGCTGTTTTTGTAGCAGAGGGGTACCTGAATATGATGAATATTGGTAATATGGCGATATGCTGTTGTTACCATGATAAATAGCATCTTTTCTGAGTGTTTTGTTGGAATGTTCAGTACTTCTAGAGCACTGAACAATTGCATGAGAAAGTAAAAATAATTTTAGAAAATTAGAGTCTGTAAATGACAACAGTCGGTGTATAGTGTAAATTACCGGCGTTTAGTATCAAGTAGCTGGTTGGAAGTAATTTAGTAATGCACTGGTTATATTTCATTTTTATTCTTATTAATCAGTCACCTTTTTCCTCTTTATCCTTGTTTTTAATTTTTTTAAATTTCATTTATGCTAATTTACTGATGTTTTTTGTCCAATTCCCCTGATAGCAAGAGGATAGTGGATGACTGTCGGCCCACTGATGGCAAATCTGGTGGTCCACTGGCGTTTTGCTCAGCAGAGTATTAGACAAAATTCCACTTATCATCACTCATTTTCCACACACAGTCCAGTTTACTGATTTTTCCTTCTTTCCTCTCTTTAGTTTTACTTTGTAAATTAGTTTAGTAAATCATTTTAATCCAGCTCAGTGTCGGCAACAACACTTTCTATAAAATCATTTTAAATCAGGCCTAGTCATGATTTTTTTCTCTCTCATTTGTTTGTAATATTGGTTTATTTTCCAAAATTAAAGTCTCTGTGCATTTAAAATGGAGATTAAAAACTAGTTAGAGCTCGTATGGAGGACAGTAATCTGGGTGGTCCGAGGGTGGGCCAGCAGTGGCGAACAGTCAGTGGGGTGCCGACCTTATCAAGCTAGCGGACCAATATATGCTTTGCTATCAGGGTCCAACTTGCTCTTAGCTGTCAGAAAAATGAAATATCCTAATATATATTGTGTATTGTGAAAAATGATCTTCAGGTATTGTGATTTTTGCCAAATCGCCCACCCTTAGCTCACTTCAATTAGGCGTGTTCGTTCACAGCCATTATGCAAGAGAAAAAGTCAGTCCTATTAGGACAGAGCTATTTTAGTCCAAGCTGAATGTGTCACATTCAACATTTAGGGCATGTCAGGACGCGTGCCTATATTTCAAAGCAGCTGTCTTTAAGGCAGCTGGACGATATCTCATTAGAATTCCCGCTCCATCTCCTGGGAATAGAAAGGTCAGAGACGGCATTCCCCAGCCTGCAGCGCGCCCAATTAGTTTCTGATCGTGGAATTTATAGGTGACTGGGATTCCTGTCTGCTGGCCCTGGAAGACGAGACCCATTATGCTAATGCTAACGCTAACGTCTCTCTGCGGCAACGCTGTGACCAGTTTACATGGGGCTGCTAATTAAAGACTGGTTATTATTAGCCATTAGCTCGCGCTGAGGTGCGAAAGGCTTGCGCTCACCGTGTCACGGTGATGAGTAGGTTAATATGAAACGTAGCATTAGCAGCACTTAGCACTGCAGTTCACTGTGTTATTTTACATTTCACTGTTCACTGAGTCCCATAACAGAAATATGATCTGGTGCCTGTTAAAAACTGGTAGAAACAGCCATTTCGCAGTTTTCACGCTAACGTTCCTCACAGAATGACTCATGTTTTGAACGTGACCCATGGCGCACGTGTTGCAGGTGCTGGTGCGTCGTGTTGTGTCCTCACCTGTTGGGTGTTTTGACGCCAACAGGTGTGTTTTTCTACATTTATCAGCAGCCATCTGACTTTCAACTGTAGACATAACACGAGACATTCACCTTCAAAATAAACCTCTCTCAAAAGCGGTAGCCTCTGCATCCAAGCTTCCCATTAGCTGGCTGCACTATTGACTGTCAGAACTAGCATTTAATGGCACATTCACTTTAAGAGCACTGCGCTGTAATGCGTAATGGGTTGGTGCCTGTCCTCGTTTCTGTTTTAAAGAGGACAAAAGTGCTCAATATGTGGAGAAAAGAGACAAAAAGTCAATTGGGCAGGGCTGGGCAGTTCCAGTATTGGATGGGTGCATGATTTAGCGTTTGTCCTACTTTAGCCAGAGGTGAAACTGCCCTTACAGTACTAGACTTCATTTTTCCATGTAAATGTACTGTTCATATTATAAAAATATTACTTTTTACTTCTACTAGTTTATTTTAATTCAATGAAATCTCCACTTTTCACCATTCCATCATGAAGGCCCTGCTAGAAAACCACCCCTGATAGCAAGAGGACAGTGCTCCGTGGTCCAAGGGTGGACCAGCAGTGGCGAACAGTCGGTGGGATGCCGACCTTTTCAAACCACTGGACCAGTATATGCTCGCTATCTGGTACCATAGACTAGCATAGCTGGTCACTTGCAAAACTAGCATATGTTGTGTTTTGGAATCTGCTATGCTGGTCAACCATCATGACCATGCTGGGTGACCAGCTAAACCAGCACCATACTAGCATAAACTGGTCTGAGCTGGTCTTTTCAGCAGAGGAAGCAGTTAGCTTAGCTGGCAGCTAACTAACAGCTAAATACTGTGTTTTTACTTGTATTTTCTTTATATCTGTCTGTTTATTTTAAGAATAAAAAAACAAGATTTGCTCAGTGTAAAACCTAAAGCTTTGTTTTATGTGAGTAGCCTTTTAGCTAGCTAGTTTTAAGCTAACGTTCAAGAGCAGATTAAATTGTAGCCAGTAAACATAGCAAACTCAATCCCTATCTGCAGTCCTGTCTATATTTAATTTTTTTAATAGTCTTGATTTTATTTAACAAAGCATTGCTTTATGTTAAAACTATTACATGTTAAACCA
Source organism: Colossoma macropomum (assembly GCF_904425465.1). Classification (NCBI taxonomy): domain Eukaryota; kingdom Metazoa; phylum Chordata; class Actinopteri; order Characiformes; family Serrasalmidae; genus Colossoma; species Colossoma macropomum. The sequence goes on along the minus strand of NW_023495275.1, from coordinate 512,776 downwards.
TCCACTTTTCACAATACTTAGCAGCTAACGAATAGCTAAGTATAGCTACTGTGTTCTTTTACTATTTGTATTTTCTGTATGTTTTGCCTGTTTATGTTAGAATAACAAACAAAACAACTTTTTATTAAACCTAAAGCTGTTCCTTACACATTTTAGGTGAGTGTCTGCTGCTAATAAGCTAACGTTCACGGGTGAATAAATAGCTTGTAACCAATAAAAGCAGTGAAATTAACAATAGTACTTTATTAATTAAATTATCCTTAATTTTTAAGAAGTCTTAGTACATATTATAAAAAATGCATTATATTATAAAACACTATTTCTATTAATAAATGTGAAAATATAATATGTTACAATGAGAAATGGCTGTCCAACACATGAGCTTGCAGGCCAAACTTTTGATAATTGCTGGTATATACGTTGACATACTTTGTGTTAATTAGATTAGCACTGGGAAATATTAACTTATATTATATTTATTTATTAAGGTAGCTGAAAATAAGTACTCAGATAGTTTTTCCACTAAGTTACTTGAACTGTTTAGTGTTTAATACTCAATTTCAAGTGCATTCCGACTACAGTATCAGTACTCTTACTGACGTAATATTACCATATTATACAAATCAAGTTCTTCATAAGTGTCTAATGACTTGAGTCAGATGTTATAGGGGGAAAGTACTGGGGCCCTCTAGGCCTGTCACTGCTGTAGAGACGTATTAGCCATGGCTGGCTAGTGCTGGTGCTGGTTGGATCGTGATGGATGTGGTCGCTTGGAGCTGTAATTAATGGAATGTTAAACGTAATGGAGAGTTTTCACAGCATCATTTATCGTCGTCATTATCGTTTTCAGCCCAGTTAAACACAATATTATTGAGGGAAAAGCCACAGAAGAAGGCGAGGCCTGTGGTTTCTTGGTTAGCTCTTTCCTTTCTTCCCTTTCTAATGCATTTTCCCTTTCCCAACTAAACCAATTGACATTTTTCAGAGCCTGTCTGCCTCTAGAAATATTATACACTGAATATTGTGATGTGACTTGAGGAACTTTTAACACAGTAGTGCAGTGCAGGCAATCAGGCAATAAAAACACCATGACGCTTTTTTGCATGTTTTTGAAGTTTGAAAATAGCCTGAGAATTTTATTTTGGGCACAAAACAAGTGCAAACAGGGTTGGAACCAGTGTGTGAAATACCCCCTGGTATTTGGGGGGTCTCAAGTTGGCTGGCTACTCAAGTGATGGCCAGCTGCTAACTCACTCGCTGTAGTGTCCAAGGCAGAAAAACGTTTGATTTGGAAACGCGTTCCTCCACACATCAGTTAAGATCCTACACATTTATTTTTTCTAGATTTGAAACATGAGTTAACAATTCACTCTTTCCACCAAACTCCAGGGAAATTGGGCAAGTTTTCAGATTTACAAATGTGCTGCTTTTGTGCCGTCTTGTTCTGCATTACTTTGAAATCAAAAATAATCAAAACGTTTAGTTTAGTCACCAAATAAGTGAAGAATTTTCAAGCCATCATTCAATAAATGTCAAATAATCTATCTAACAGCTGCTAAATGTTAAACAGTGCTGCTAACTAAGAGAGAGGAGCTGAATAGCATTAGCTTAACTAGCATGCTAACAGTTCCGCTCAACACAGAACGTGTTCGAGTCTGGCTAACTAAACCTCCGACACAAGTTTAGATGATATTGGTTCAAATCTGAGGGAGTGAAGTCGAGTGCCTGGTGTTAAAAGAACACAGGGGCGAAATTAAACCTGTTCTGTGGTGTTTGGATCAGGTGATTTGATCAGTTAGCTTAGTGAGCAACTACAGACCCAGACAGTGCCACACACTACAGTACAGCATTGATTCTGACTGACTGCTGCTCTGCTGAGACACATGTAGACGATAAAAACTGATATCTGAGAGAATAAAAGTCAAGTGGCTTTTTCTGGAGTGACTGAAACCCGAAATTTAGCTTGTTCTGTGGTGGCTGGGACTGTAGCGTTTTAGCTAAGCTAATGATATCTTAGTTAGCAGTTAGCCACACACCACAGCACAGGGTCAGTTCCAGCCAAATGAAGCTGAAATGACCCCGTTTAGAGGATGCAGTCGTTAAATACTTGAAAAAAGTTAAGTGAATGGTTTTAAGAGTGAAAGCTAGAATTGAACATGTTCTGTGGTGAGTGTACCCTGATAGCAAGAGGATAGCGGACCACTGTCGGCCTGCTAATGGCAAAGCTGGCAGTCCACTGGCGTTTTGCTCAGTGTTTTCCAGGCGGCCCACTGGCGGTTAAGCAGAGTATTAGACAAAATTCCACTTATCATCACTCATTTTCCATTCACAGTCCAGTTTACTGATTTTTCCTTCCTTCCTCTCTTTAGTTACACTTTGTACATTATTTTAGTAAATAATTTTAATCTATCTCAGTGTCAGAAACAACATTCTCTATAATATCATTTTATATCCTGCCTAGTCATTTTTTTTTCTCTCAGTTGTTTGTAATATTTGTCTAAGTTTATTTTCTAAAATAAAAGTCTCTGTGCATTTAAAATCTGTTTGAGGAGATTAACAACTAGTTAAAGTGTGTATGCAGGACAGTAATCTGGGTGGTCCGAGGGGGGACCAGTAGTGGTAAACAGTCAGCGGGGTGCCGACCTTTTCAACTCAGCGGACCGATATATGCTCGCTATCTGAGGAGCTCTTAGCTGTCGCTAAGCCGCTGTCATGCTAACTTTTTCCCAGCCCTGCTTTTCCCCTCTTTCTAACAGCGCCACCTATCGGTGAGCACTAGTGGAAGCTGTTGTGCTGATCACCACCAAAAACAGTTTATTTTGTTTTTTGGATGCTGGTATGCTGGTCAACCATCATGACCACACTGGGTGACCAGCCAAAACAATACCAGACTGCATACATTAGCATGGAATTCATGCTGGTCTGTGCTGGTCTTTTCAGCAGAGGAAGCAGTTAGCTTATCTAGCAGCTAACTAATAGCTAAATACTATATTTCTGGTTGTATTTTCTTTATATTTGTCTATTTATTTTAAGAAAGACAAGCTAAATTTGCTCAGCATTTAACCAAAACTGTTGCTTGCTTGTTTTATGTGAGTGGCTTTTTAGCTAACTAGTTTTAAGCTATTCATAAGCTATTTTAGCAGATTTACTTGTAGCCAGTAAACATAGCAAACTCAATCACTATTTGCAATCCTGTCTATATTTAAGTTTTAACAAGACATAGTCTTGATTTTAACAACGCATTGCATTATGTTAAATCTAATACATATTAAATCAAACATTAACGTTTTAAACATTAAAAGTAACATTAAAAAATCAGTGTGGTGAGTAGCCACCTTTAGATCGATGCCTCATAATGCATCGGTGCATTTTAACACCCCTCCACCCATCTATCCATCCATTAATCCTGTCTTTCACCCACCCTGCCCAACCAAAACAGAAGTAATTTTCGTTTCCTGATTTGTACAGACACCTCGGGCTGCTTTGAGCTTCGGGCTGCCTCACTTGTCTCATTTTCCGAGGTACGGCTACTATTACTCAGCCGGTTGACTCTGTGAATAATGAGACAGACCTTTTGCTTCGCTTCCCCTGCCAGGCGATCAAGGCTGGCATTTTTCCTCCGGTGTGTTTTAACCCAACGTGTTTTTTCAGCCCAATCTCTGGTCAAGTACATTGGCCAGTAATTTACTTGGAAAAGAACAGACTTGTTGACTTGAAACACATTTATACGAGACTTTATTCTGCCTTTCTTTTTCTGTTTTCCATCTGTGTCTCTCATCAGGAGCCTCCCACACTCATGCACCCCCCCTCTCTCTCGCACCGGCCCACTCTCAGTACGCCTCATATCTGATGGACGTGTGGAGAGCTGAGTTGGAGGCCAGGCTCTCTGACAGGTGCAGCAGCCATTAAAGCATAAGGGCCCACTAACCGCTGCCTTCCCGCCGACAAATTGCATTTTATACGAGCGTCCCGCTCTGCGTCAGCGGAGATGTTAAAAGCCTTAATGTATGGAGAGAGAGAGGGAGAGTTCAGTGGGCCGAGAAACGGGGGCTAATTACTCACATCCGTCTGTGCAGATGCACCATAGAGGTCCGTGCAGAGGTCTGTGGAGTTAATAGTCAGTTTGTGATGTTGTTACCATTTATAAAGCTGTGCATCTTGGTACAGTGGACAACAGAATGTATTTATTATCTTCAGTAGTTTAATCACATTTTCTTAATATGAAAACGATTTCCACAGAGTGAACGCAGTTTCCATTTTTCACCGCCGACGTCCAGTGAGAGCAACAGTGGCTGCACGTTCTGAATAGTGTACATATCATACATCACCTATATCAAATGTATGGTCACTGCTTTAGCTCCTCGCTCTTGTTTGTACAGCTTGTGGGTTCTTGTTACAGGGGGTTCTTAGGGGGAACTGCAGCACCACCAAGCTGCTGCTTTTGTTAGTTTGCTATTTGTTGATTAAAGTGAAGTGCTGCAGGTAGAAGCTGTATTTCTATGATAGCGACGTACAGCGCGCTGCAGCTGGGCTTCAGCCTGCACTACTGTAGATGGTTCAGAGGGTCAAACTAGGGAAATGCATTAATGCTGTTAAAAAATGAGTGCATAATAATTAATAGGGTTAATTGTGTTATCAGTACTAGCATATATTTTAAATAATATCAATATAACATTCAGTGCTGTGCAAAGGCACTTGAGAATATTAGCTATTTATCTGGGCAGTAAGTGTTCATTTGCTCTGAAAAATAATAATATTACAATAAATACACATAATATGATCATTATACATATACCAATGTTTTGTTTAACCATTTCCAACCCTCTCCTCAAGGAAGGCCAGTACGATTCACCATCCATTCCTAGTTTGGCTAATCAGTCCTTCATTATGGTAAATACGGTGCTGCTGATGAAGTTTTACAAATGTATGTGATGTCTGTGGGCATTCAGAAGAAATCTGGAACCTTAATTTGTTCTTTTTTGAAAACAAAAAATTCTTGTTACTTTGTACTTTATGTTGATTTATTTTAAACTCTTTCAGTCTAAAATAGTTCGAGACCTTTTCAGTAAATCTTTGCATGTTGCAAAACAATAACTAGAAAAGTGCATTTGTGCAGCTTAAACATGCTAAGATGTTGCTAGGTGGATGCTTTGGTATCCAAGATGGTTGCTAGTGTGTTGCTAGGTGGTTGCTATGGTATCTGAGATGGTTACTAGGGTGTTGTTATGCGTTTGCTATGGTATCCCAGGTGGTTGCTAGGGTGTTGCTAGGCAGTTGCCATGGTAACCCAGGTGGTTGCTAGAGGGTTGCTTTGATATCCTGGTTAATAGAGTGTTACTGATGGACTTTTACCATTGTAATATAAGCACCGCATTTATTCCTAAAGGTGAAAAATCGTTATTTAACAATGATTGTACGAAAACTGTACATCCAATCAAAAAGCTGTATACAAGCACACCATTCCGACCAGAACGGGCATTCTGGAGTTGAAATGGTGCTGATATCTCGTAACACTGCAGGACGAGTTTGCCAACAAAAGTCAGGCAGAAAAATAAGAACGAAGAAGAAGAAAAATGTAAATCGGATGACAAAAATGTTCCCTAACTATTAAAATGACACCTGAGAGGGTTCCTCAGTCTGGTATTAGCAGCATAGCCTTGAAGTTTAAACAGTTACCACATCAGCACATTTGGTGGCAATATAGGTTTACATGCTAGTTCGAGAGAAAGACAGAGTCTAGCCGTTCACTCACAACAGCAAAAACCAGTTAGCAGAGCTAGCTATTTAAAAAATATTTCAGATATTACATAAAAATGTCATAGCTGACTGTTCTTGTATATTATTTTGGAAGAAACTTTTTGTTTTTTTCATAACTTGTAATAATTCAAAGTACTATTACGATTTACAGTTTACCATTCAAAAGTATTGATTGATGTGGAAAAAATGTATTGTAACAAAGATTTTTGGCCAGATTGCTGAGTCTTCAGAGACCTGTCTGAGCTCCCTGAGAGCACATGCAGAAAGATCCTGGAGTACAGTACACTGTGAAAAGGCATAAAAAGAGAGATGTAAGGAACATAATCTTGAAAAAATGGTGAAAATGAGAGAGAGAGCTAAAGAGAGCAGCGGCTAAGCAGCTTATCTTCTGTGGGTTTGTGCTGCCTCACTGGACTCCATGCTAATCGTTACACCACGCTCTCCAGATTAAACCAGCAGGCACACAACGCATTTTAGTGTTATTTCCACACAAAGGCTGTTATCTGTTGACTGGCTGTTTATAGTGCATTTTAGTGTAATAATGGCAGATTAAATGCAGTTATAAAAGGTTTACTAGCTGTTTATACAGTAGTACATTGATAATGTCATATGAAGTCTGGTTGTTTATTAAAGCAATAAGCCACGAGAGGCCGTGAGTTACTTTGATTTTATCACGGGTAAAGGTGTTGTTAGGCACGGCACGAAGCAGAGTGAAACTGCTGTAACACAGAGCCTTGAGTGGCTTATTGCTGTTATAAAACAGCGACCAACTTAAAATATGATAAAGTACACACTCTTAGAAAAAAAAAATGTGACGATTTTAACCACTACCCCTATAACTCAGTTCCAAGGGGGAAGGAGGCAGTTGTAAACAAGCGGTAGGGGTAAAAACAAGAAATGGGATTGGGCCTAAGATTATTCCAGTAACAGCACAAGTATTTTTCATGACGTGGTGCAGCGATACACAGTTTAAGTGTTGTGATGCGGTCGGTGTACATTTATTGTGTAATTTCAGATTTCAGGACCAGAACTGTCCATTTTCTAAAACACATGTTATGTTTTGTTGTCATATGAAGGCTGTTATAAACAGTTTGATTGGCTGTTTATAACGCATTTAGTGTTGTAATGACATATGAAGGGTGTTATAGACAGTATGATTGGCTGTTTATAATACACTTTAGTGTTGTAATAACAAATGAAGGCTGTTATAAACAGTTTCATTGGCTATTTATAACACATTTAGTGTAATAATGACATATGAAGGCTGTTATAAACAGTTTGATTAGATGTTATAATGCATTTTAGTGTTATGATGACAAGAAGGCTGTTGTACACAGTTTGATTGGCTGTTTATTATGTATTTTAGTGTAATAATGACATATGAAGGCTGTTATAAACAGTTTGATTAGATGTTTATTATGTAGTTTAGTGTAATATGACAAACAAAGGCTGTTATAAACAATTTGATTGCTGTTTATAATGCATTTAGTGTTGTAATGACATATGAAGGCTGTTATAAACAGTTTGATTGGCTGTTTATAATGCATTTAGTGTAATATGGCATATGAAGGCTGTTATAAACAGTATGATTGGCTGTTTATAACGCATTTTAGTGTTGTAATGGCATATGGAATTCATTATAAACAGTTTGATTGGCTGTTTATAATGCATTTACTGTTGTAATGACAAGGCTGTTATAGACAGTATGATTGGTTGTTTATTATGTATTTAGTGTAATATGGCATATGAAGCCTGTCATAAACAGCTCAATTAGCTGTTATAATGCATTTTAGTGTTGTAAAGATATATAAACGCTGTTATAAGCAGTTTGATTAGCTGTTGTAATGCGTTTTAGTGTTGTAATGACAGGAAGGCTGTTATAGACAGTATGATTGGCTGCTAATTATGTATTTTAGTGTAATAATGACATATGAAGGCTGTTATAAACAGTATGATTGGCTGCTTATTATGTATTTTAGTGTAATAATGACATATGAAAGCTGTTATAAACAGTATGATTGGCTGCTTATTATGTATTTTAGTGTAATAATGACATGAACACTGTTATATGACATATGAAGTTTGATTCGGTGTTATAATGCATTTTAGTGTTGTAATGGCAAATAAAGGCTGTTCTAAAAAGCGTCAGTTTGATTGGTTATCATGTATTGTAGTGTCATATGACATGAAGGCTGTTACAAACAATTTGATTGGCTGTTTATAATGCATTTAGTGTTGTAATGACACATGAAGGCTGTTATAAACAGTTTAATTGGCTGCTTGTCATGTATTTTAGTGTAATATGGCATATGAAGGCTGTTATAAACAGTATGATTGCCTGTTTATAATGCATTTTAGTGTTGGAATGACATGGAATTCATTATAAACAGATTGATTGGCTGTTTATAATGTGTTTAGTGTTGTAATGACATAAGGCTGTTATAGACAGTATGGTTGGCTGTTTATCATGTATTTAACGTAATATGGCATATGAAGGCTGTCATAAACAGTTTGCGTAACTGTTATAATGCATTTTAGTGTTGTAATGACATTTGGAGGCTGTTATAAACAGTGCAATTGGCTGTTTATAACACATTTTAGTGCCGTAAAGACCTGTGAAGGCTGTTATAAACAGTACAATTGGCTGTTTATGACCCATTTTAGTATCTTTCATATGTAGGATGTTGTAAATAGCTAATCATACTGTTCACAGTGCATTTTAAAGTCATGGTGTCATATGAAGTGTGGTATAAATGGTCTGATCAGCTGTATATGACAGGTTTTAACACAGTAACGTTGTATAAACTCTGCTCTAAACGGCCCGATTGGCTTTGAACCCTCACGGCTGAGAGAGGTTTGACAGGCCTGTTGATGAATCATGGAGAAATCTGCCCGCTGCTCCTGCTGAAACATGACTCAGAGACGCGTCAGAGCTGTGTAATCATCAAGGCATAAACATGGGTGTGATCAGGCTGCAGTGATGGGTCAGTGTACCTGTGCATTTCACACTGCGGTTCTAAAGGAACAGATGAGGAATCTAATTAAACAGCTGATACGTGCTTGGATAGACGTGCGCAGTATCAGCCTCGATAGGCCTGACTGTTTCAGCGTTTGTGTCCGTGCTTACAGATAACAGAGTGTCATATAGTGTTGAAACCACATAATCAAGTCTACTAAAGACACTGAACACCTGCACACAGTGGGCGTTAGCACAGCGCTAATTGGTGGGGTATAAGCTTCCATTATTTGCAGCTACATTAGCCTCGTAGCTCCAGCGTAAAGCTTAAGAAGCAAACTTCAGACACCAAACATGTTTTTGTTTTCTTTTTTTCTATATAATTTGCATAATTAATAAATTGTATGTAGAGATACTTTAAAGGTTCAGTTTTCCCGCTGAAGGTTAGACTAGACTCACCTAGAATGAGACAGTCTCATAGGTAACCTAACAAAATCTAACACACTAATTTATAACATTTTCAGTGAATCCTTAAGGTCAGATTTGGGGCTGTGAGTCAGAAATAGAGGAGCTGCTCTTAGATCAGCATAAAACTCTAAAACTCATCCCGGCGTTCCGGCTCTCTGTGCACGATTCCAGCCCCTGTAGGGTCAGCGCTGCTGTGTTGTGTTCTGTTGTCTGGCACTCGCTCGACCACAGAGAACAGAAAGTGCAAATACAGCATGACCACAGGTCACATGAGAGAGAGGAGGGTCAGAGAGAGAGGGGGGGGGGAGCAAAACAGAGAGAGAGGGAGAAAGAGATGAAGAGAGAAAAGGAGAGAGGGACACAAAAAGAGGGAGGAAGAAAGAGAGGGGAAAGAGGAAGACAGAGAGAGAGATACACAGCAAGAGGGTGGAAGACAGAGAGAGAGAGATGAAGAGAGAGAGAGAGAGAGATGCCAAAAGAGGAAGAGCGAGAAAAGGAGATAAAAAGAGAGAGACAGACACAGAAAGAGGGAGGAAGATGAAGAGAGAGAGGGAAAGAGAGAGAGACACAAAAAGAGGAAGAAAGAGAGACAGATGAAGAGAGAAAGAGATACACAGAAAGAGAGAGGAGTATGGAAAAAGAGATGAGAGAGAGGGAGAAAGAGATGAAGAGAGAGAGAAAGAGAGATAGAGAGAGAGAGAGAGGTAGAAAGAGATGAAGAGAGAGAAAGACAAAAAGAGAGAGAGAAAAAGAGATGAAAAGAGAGGGAGAGAGAGATGACAAGAGAGAGAGAGGTAGAAAGAGATGAAGAGAGAGAGAAAGACAAAAAGAGGGAGAGAAAAAGAGATGAAAAGAGAGGGAGAGAGAGATGACAAGAGAGAGAGAGAGGTAGAAAGAGATGAAGAGAGAAAGACAAAAAGAGGGAGAGAAAAAGAGATGAAAAGAGAGGGAGAGAGAAAGAAAGAGTGTGTGCGTGCGTGTGTGTTTGTGTGTGCGTGTGTGTGTGTGTGTGTGTGTGTGTGTGTGTGTGTGTGTGTGTCTGTGAGTGTGAACAGCAGGGCACTAAAACAGAGCTGTGTATCACAGTGATCCAGCCGGGTGTCCGGCAATTATAAACAACAGGCGGAGAGAGAGAGAGCGAAAGAGAGAGAGAGAGAGCGAAAGAGAGAGAGAGAGAGCGAAAGAGAGAGAGAGAGAGAGTCATATAGACAGACTGTGTCATACTGACTCACTCTGACTCTGAGAATCAGCTCCTCTTCATGTTTATCAGAGCTGTTTATCTGACTGAGTTACAGAGTGAAAATACATTTAGTTCTGTGTAGCACAAATAAGGGTTCTCTTATTGTGATGGTCAAGCTTGTATACAATAGAAGAACCCCATTTGGTGCTATGTAGAATCTTTTTGTTTACTAAGGAACCCTTAAGTAGTTCTTTTCATGGCAGAATGCTTCTTCAGACTGATGGAGAATGTGTTGTATATGGTTCTGTATAGAACCTTTTTGAAAATGGTTCTATATAGCACTAAATAGAGTTCTGCTATAGTGACGATGTCAAGCTTGTATAATAATAGAAAAACCCTTATATAGAACCATATACAACACATTCTCCGTCAATCTGAGGAACCATTTCATCATGCAAAGAATCATTTAAGCATGAAATTCTATATAAAACTCATAGTTCTAAACAGAACCATTCCCTTTACTAAAGAACCCTCTACAAAACGGGCTTAATCGTTAGTTCACTACATGTGGAACAGTGGGTGGATTTGAGACAATCCTATTTTACTTTGAGATGCGCCCAATTTGATTTGAGACACACTCATTTTGATTTGAGGCGCGCCCATTTTGATTTGACACGTCCATTTTAATTTGAGACATGCCTGGTTTAATTTGAGACACGCCCACTTTGAATTGAGAAACGCCTGGTTTGATTTGAGACACACCTTTTTTATTCGACACACGTCCATTTTGATTTGAGACGCGCCCATGTTGATGTGAGGCATATCCATTTTAATTTGAGGCACACCAATTTTTATTCGACACACGTCCATTTTAATTTACGACACCCATTTTGATTTGAGACACGCCTGTTTTAATTTGTGACACGCCCGTTTTACTTTGAGGCACACCATTTTTGATTTGGGACATGCCCATTTTGATTTGAGGCACACCCTTTTTGATTTGGGACATGCCCGTTTTGATTTGAGGCACATCCATTTTGATTGGAGACGCCCATTTATATTTGAGGCACACCCATTTTGATTTGGGACATGCCCATTTTTGATTTGAAGCACACCCATTTCGATTTGAGACACGCCCATTTCGATTTGAGACGCCCAGATTTTCTACATGTTGACGTGTCACAGTCGGAGTGATACTGATAGTTTACACAGTTCTGAGTGAGTGTGTGTGCGAGTGTGTGTGTGCGAGCGTGTGTGTGCGAGTGTGTAATGTGCTTGCTGCCGGATTGAGGTTATATCAGAGGTTCGGAGGATTACTGTTGCCATGGTTACTGGCTTCTCCTGTGATTGGGCTGTGTTTGCTTTGCTCAAACGGCCGTGAGATGCAGAGCGTCCTGTTCAGGGAAAAGCGGCTGCGCTGTGGTTTCTGGGTACAAACACTGCAGTTTGCTTTGTTCACACCCTTTCCTTTTGTCCATGGTGGGGCTGAACGACACGGAGGGCAAAGGTCACTCTTGGGTTTTTTGGTGAGAAATAAAAACAAAAAAGGAGTAAAAACGTTTCTCTTCCAAAATGGAGCTGATTATCACTCTGGAAACGGAGAGAGTGCATTTCGATTTAGGGATTAAAGGCACGTTTTGGACAAAATGAGAGCACGTAACCATCACTGCATCTGTAGTAAACATGCTCACTTCATCCTGCAGTAGTTTCTTGAGAGAAATTTCCTGCTTTAAAGACTGGAAAACCCCCTTCTGATGATGCATCTTGAAGGTGGGAGGAGCTCCAGCTGCTTTTCATTAGCTGGTGAAAACTGACACTACTGTTAATGTTATTGCAACCTTTGACTCTCGCTGTATCACTCTCACTGTATCACTCCTCTGAGATGCCGTTGCTAAGCAACAACTTTGACAGCTGTAGGAGACGCTCAAGCCATATGAACATTTTTACTTCTTACTTTGTGCACAAACAGAAAATGGACACTTAAGATCACATTTGATTAATATTGATCTGCCAAAAATTGACAAAACTGAGCTAAACTTGATATTGCGGCAGTTTTATGGCTCAGTCCAATTTGGTCAGACTCTGAAGATCAGACTACACGTTTGGCGAATGGTATTGGGTTCATTTCTGGCTGATTCCAGGTTGTTTAGGTTCTTCTGTCACAGCTGCCGACTGAAAAGCTGCTCAGTGGTGATGACAGTTTGGGAATTTAGTGTAAGGAGCTGGAGAACGAACTGCCGGCTGTGCAGCGAGTGGGCGGAGCTCGTTACTCTGACGCAGCAACAAGCTGCTCGTTAAGGAACTATTATTTGGTGAAGGAACTGCGAACATTAAAACATATTAAACGCCGCGTTCACGACCCAGTTTATTAATTTATTACTTTATTTATTTAACTGTTGTATAAAAGCAATAGAACACTCGAGGAGTGTGTTATGCGTCATAACATCACGGCTGTGATGATCTACAGTGACCAAATCACAGCTGTGATGTTATTTTGCGATAACACACTCCCTCTCGTGTTCTATTGCTTAAATAAAAAAATTACAATGAAGAGATTTGAATACAGAAATCACTTGACCAGCGAGCTAAAAGCTAAAGTTAGCACGGTTCAGTTCTTCTCTACAGAAGACTGCATAACACAGTAAGTAACGTTAAACTCACTTTTAGGTCAGAACTCCTCTTTAAAGTAGAAGTTCTCATTACATTTATTCTATAACTGTTGTATTTTGTTGAAACAGGGCTGCAAAATATGTACAACATACCGTATTGTGATTATAATGCTTCATATTGACATTGCGCAGACCCTCAAAGTGGCCATGATAAAAAAAAGGTTATGACATTGTGTTCTTGTGACATTGTGTATCTCTTTAAATATTTTTACATTCCCTTGCAAATGTTGTGTGTTCCCTTGCAATAATTTTGCATTTTGACAATGCAAAAGGAAATGCAAAATTATTGCGAGAGAATGCAAAAATGTTGTCAAAGAACGCAAAACTTTTGTGAAGGAATGCAAAAAAACACTGCAGGGAAACAAAACGTTTGCAAGAGAAAGCAAAAATATTGAGAGTTTATGCAAAAATAATGCAAGGTAATGCAAAAACGTTGCAAAGGAAAGCAAAACTTTCTCAAGGGAAAGCAAAAGTATTGCAAGGGTACGCAAAAATATTGTGAGGTAATGCAAAAAATGTGTGAGGGATGCAACAAACATTGCAAGGGATACACAAAAATATTGCAAGATAAAGCAAAAATATTGCAAGGGAATGCAAAAGGTTTGTAAGAAAATGGGAATGTGAAACTTTTGCAAGGTAAAGAAAAATATTATGAGGGTATGCAAAAATATTGCGAAATAATGCAAAATGTTTGCGATGTAATGCAAAAATATTGCAAGGGGAACGCAAAACGTTTTGCAAGGGAAAGCAAAAACATTGAAAGGGAATGCAAAAATTTGAGAGGTAATGCAAAAAGTTTGCAAGGGAAAGCAAAAATTTTGCAAGGGTACGCATAGATATTGCGAGGGAACACAATGTTGCTGCAAATATTTTTTTTCACAATGGCACTTTTGAGGCTCAGTACGATTGTGGGATTTCTTGCGAGATATTAAAAACTCTGACAAGTTTAAAGATTCTTATTTCAACCATAATTATTCACATTTGTTGAATTCCCTTGAGGGCCTTTATTAATCAAAAGCCCGCAGAAACTCATCTGGAACTGTGATGGGTCAAAATGCTCACATCTTACACTAAAATGAGCCCAGTATTGTGATAAAGATCAGCAGCTGATCTTCTGTGCAGCTCTAGTTGTTGCTTTTCCTCTTTTGTTTATGAGGAAACACTCCTGACCCGTTTTCTCTGTGGACGGTGCTGTGATAAGGCCGGTTTGGGTTTGAAGTGAAGAGTTACGGAACAGAGCGGGGAATTTGCTTTCTTTGGGGAAACAAAGATGCAGACTAAGATTTAGCAGCCTAATAAATACACTGCGACTGATGTTTAATCACAGAATTGGTTTGAAGGAGCCGCGGAAGCCAAGAAAGATCAGCACTTTCTCACCGAACTGCCCTGGAACGCAGATCTGCTCAGTTATTTATGATGTCAGCTGCAGTAAGAGGCAGTTTATTAGGCCTAGAGTAGGGCTGTGTGATATGGACAGAGCATCATATCGTGATAATGCCACACTATATGGACAAAAGTTTGTGGACACCTGACCATCACACCTATATGAGCCTGCTGAATGTTCTATTCCAAAAACCATAGGCGTTAATATGGAGTTGGTCCCCTTAGCAGCTATAACAGCCTTCACTCTTCTGGGCAGCTTTCTACAAGATTTTGAAGTGTGTCTGTGGGAATTTGTGCCCATTCAGTCAAAAAATCATTTGTGAGGTCAGACACTGATGTTGGACAAGAGGACTTGGTTCAAAATCAATGCTCCAGTTCATCCCAAAGGCGGCTATGCAAGAACTGTCTGGGAGACGTCACCTCTGCCAACGTTTTGCTTTTCTTCCGCAAGCGTTTTCGTGTTCCATTGCAATGTTTTTGCATTCTCTTCAAATTTTTTTGCATTTATCGCAAACATTTTGTGTCCACTTGCAAATGTTTTGTGTTCCCTTGCAAACGTTTTGGGTTCCCTTGTTGTAGTTTTGCATTTCCATGCAAACATTTTGCATTTCTTCACAATCATTTTGCATTCCCTCGCAAGCTTTTTGTGTCCTCTTGCAATAGTTTTGCATTCCTTTATAGTAGTTTTGCGATCCCTCGCAAACATTTTGCATTCCCTTGTAGTTTTGCATTCCTGTGCAATAGTTTTGCGTCCCTTGCAGAGTTTTTGCATTTCCACGCAAATGTTTTGCAATCCCTTGCAATAGATTTGCATTCCCTTGCAATCGTTTTGCATTCCCTCGCAATAGTTTTGCGTTCCCTTGTAGCCCTAAATGGCTTCCCCTAAATGGTCCCTTTTCAGCAGGATAGACATTCAGAAGGTTAACATAACAAGCCACAGCTTATGTGGCCGGGGTAAGCTAATGGGTCATGTAGACACCTCAAAATCAGACATGAGCATAATATTCTACAGAACAAAATGGGTGACATTGCTCGTATATTCGTAACGGTATCCCTTCCTGAATGGTGATATGCAGGGCGACACATACAACCAGCACAGTTGCTGTTTACATCAGAGACATTACAAATGAGGAGACCGGAAACTGGTTGAAATATGAATGGGGCGCTCATAACTTTCCTATAAGGACTTTATTTACATGGTACAGTCGCACTGTCCTACTGCGCATGCGTCCACTTTCCTGAAACTGCAAGTGTAACCCTCTGCGGTCAGGCCTTTCTCATATGTAAAGCATGTGTGGTATGCTCCCTTTAAAGAGAAGAAATAGCCACGAACCCAAACCAGAAGGAGCTCAAGAATGCACCTTTCCATACAAGGTGAAATAGTTTTCAAAAGTAGTTGAGTTCCTCAATATTATATGACTTACTGTATGATTTTGACTGAACATTTTTAATAAATCAGTTACATCATATAGTTGATATTTTAACAAGAAAATATGGAATTAATTTTGATTTCCTACAGCTCTCAGGCCTAATTGTGCAGCTCTAATCTAGAGTAACGTCCCTATTAGATTTAAACCTTCTTTTTTAGACCAGGATTCTTTTTTAAAAGGTGGCTCGACCTCATTAAGACCCCTTGATTGACCATGCGCATGTTTTTTGGCCGTTCGTTTTGTTTCGTTCATGGCTCTGTTCCCTCTCAGCGCTCCAAAACAACTCAGGCTTTGATCAGGCTGGAACATTTGAAATGCTAAAAGGAACAGATGAAGGCTTTCTCTCTCTCTCTCTCTCTCTCTCGCCCTCCCTCCCTCTCTTTCAATTTTTTTAATCAAAGTGTGCCTCTTCTTTTGTTTCTCTCTTTGCATCCCTCCATCAGCTACCCGTCTGCTCCCCAAAAGGGAGAACTGAGACCTCCTCCTTTTTTGGGAGGTTTGATTTTATCCCTTTCTTTTCTCTCGTTCTCTCTCTCTCACTCTCTCTCTCTCTCTCTCTCTCTCTCTCTCCATCAGTATTCCAGTACAGTACAGTCTGAGGAGCCGGTGTTAATCTCTGCCTGGTGGGCCGTTTCCGTAGACTCCTTCATTAGCGTGTTTTGTTTAAACTGAGTGGGTTTAGCATTACCGAGTGCTAGTCTGGTCCCCAGGGCCTCCTTCTAATGGCTGTGTTCCACAACACAGCTGCACAAAGCTGCTCTGAGCTTTAGCTTTTAAATATACCGCAAACAGACACCAAGAGCCAAAACATAATGACCATTCGCAGGCAAAGCGGATAAGGTTGATGATCTCGTAAACAGCGGCGCTCGTCACGGTTCTGCCATATAAGTTAAGGTACCCTTTATTAGTTCCACAACAGGGCAATTCACCTTTTAACCCATCTGTGCAGTAAAACACCCACATACACACTAGTGAACACACACACTAGGGGCAGTGAGCACACTTGCCCGAAGTTGTGGGCAGCCCTATCCACAGCGCCCAGGGAGCAGTTGGGGGTTAGGTGCCTTGCTCAAGGGCACTTCAGTCATGTCTTGTCAGCTTTGGGGATCAAACCGGCGACCTTCCAGTCACAAAGGTGGTTCCCTATCCTCCAGCACGACTGCTGACCATATATTAGATGGTCAGCGAGCAGTCAGTGTGTTGAATGTGGACAAATGGGCAGGCAGTGGTGAGTACCCACCAACAGTGGTCTGAGGAGGGGCAAGCCATGAACGAAGATAGGGTATGGGGCGCCCCTCATCGATGCCTCATGAGGGCGATGAAGCCTATCCTGACTGAACCAAATGGAAAGAAGGCCTCCTGTGGCACAGGTACTACTGTAGCCAGCTACTCATTCCATTGACTTTTAGCCACATTAGCATGTCAGCTCTAGCAGTTCCTTTCATTTTATGTACTTTTTTCTTAGGCCTTGCAGAGCCTGCAGTCCTAGCCTAGTCTTTACTTTGACCACTGAAAACTGGCCACAAGTTGTGGAGACACCATTCAGCACTCTGCTAAAGAATTGAACGCATTTTACCAGATCTCTCTGTAACAAATGACTGACCAGGCTGGGCTTAAATCCAGCTCAAAAGCCTTAAAACAGGACAGCGACCCCAAAGCATACCACTAAAATGCAGTTCTACAGCAAGAGCCTAATGTGATTGGCTGTATTTAAAGGGCGTTAAGTGGGCAGATGGTTTAGCCCCTCGTTTCTGGCCCGTCTCACTTTTGTGTATATGTGTGTTTGTGTGTACACAACCAGAAGCTACTGCAGTGATATGGGGGTAAAGTAGAAGCATTCTGGTGATTACTTTGCTGCTGGCAAGAACAGTTTGTGCTCCGAGCGCACACCAGTGGTTCGATATTAGGATTAGGCAGTTTGTAACAAGGATATACTCCCATCGGTTGCTGCAGCAAAAGCAATGACATTGATGAAGTTATGTTTTGACCACTGAAAGTCATCCACAAGTTGTGGAGAAGTCATTCAGTATGTCAAGAATCTTAAATTTACCAAACCATCCACTTTTGGCGAGCTGTAAAGGTTAACTGCTCAAATCTACCCAAAAGCCCCAAAACTTGCAGCAGGACAGCAACTGAAAATATACTATGAACAGACAAAGGAGAACCCTTAGGACTTTCTAGGCTCCAGGTGTCAAACACAAGACCCGCAGGCCAAGTCATGTTCGTGGTACAATCCTACTCTACCCTCAAAATTATTTTAATTCTCTATTAATATTAGCTGCACTACAGTTACCAGCGTGCACTGCAATGTAATATGTGCTCCCACCTCCTCCCCACCAATGATCTGTGGGACAGCAGCACAAAAGCGAATGAGCAGTTTTAAAAACCTACTGTACACTGGGTGATCTGCAGCTAATGTCGTCTACTGTTTTATATAAAATGGTTTGTTTTTATTTTAAATTATTTTTGAATTGTTCACATATTCAGTGCCTATTTTAGCTGTTGTAGTTTTGGCAGATATTGTGAATAAACACAGCTGGCCCACAGATTTGTTGAGATTTTTAATATGGCCCTTTTAGTGGTTGAGTTTGACACCCTTGTTGTAGGCCATCAGTGGGGAACTCCAGTCCTATGGTGTCACATCCAATTGAAAAATCACCAAGATGGTAAAATGGACATAAAATGTTGTGGCTTCCAAGGTGGTTAGATTTTTGTTGAAAGGAAAAAATGGCTCTTCTTGATATTGGGGTTGACGACCCCTGGTCTAGGCCTTCTAGAAGGTTCTGACTGAATACGAGCCGTAGTCTAACCAGGTTTCAGTCAGTTGTTGGAAATGGAAAATAAACAAATATCTCACTGCCACCCTCTATTATTACAAATTTCAAACAAACATTATTTACTGCTGCCTTCTGAAGGTCTTATTAACAAATAAACAAGCTGCGCTATAAAGGTGGTACAGCAGCAGTTAGAATGTAAAACATTTGCTGACCCATGATGTGACTCAGTAAATAGCTTAAAAGATGTTTAAATAGTTGTGACCAGGTTGATGAGTTGTCTGTTTTTAATCTGGAATGGGCAAAAAATGTTCATGTGCACCACCGTTAGCTTGGCACTGATTTTTGATAGGGTTTAGACATTTATGGCCTAAACTGCAGGCCTAGCTTTAATTGTCACTGTTCATCTTTCCTAAAAGAACCGTTCTTTCATAATTTGGTGTTTACATTGTCACAGTATGTGGGCTTGACCACATCTTGGCCTGACTCTCCACTCTGTGGAATCCAATACAAATTTGACCGACACAGCTGTGTACACTGAATAGGAATGTTCACACGCTGATTCAAGACTGTCTAAAAGCAAAACACAAGTGTCCAGACACCCCTGAAGATCACCATATTTGTTGGTTAGAGGGGTTTAAAGCAGTCTGTGTTCTCTGGAGTGATGGAGCTCCATCCAACACCTTTGGGATGATCTGTGATCAAGAACTGACCATCCAACACTAATACTCTTGTGGCTCAATGAAGTCAAATCCTCACAGCAATGTTCCAACATCTAGTGTAAAGTCTTCCCAAAGTAGAGGCTGTTACTTCAGCATAGAAAGACAAACTTCCTATTAATATCTTTGATTTTGGAAGAACTATATCTATAATATCCATAATATGTTTATACCATATTGTCATTGTAAGCTAAAATGAAGCAGGCAGCTAGCCTAGAAGCTAATGTTGCTAGCTTTCATATGTGTCAGTAGCTAAATATGCTACAGAGCATAGAAATAATCATAGATTGCTTCTTAGTTTTGTACTGGAGCTAATGTGGCTGACAAGTAATGGAATATTACTGAGGTAATATTGGAATATTGGATTACTGGAATAGAACATTATTGCTCAACAACAAACAAACTTAGTTAATAGTTTAGAATCTGCACTTTTTATACTTTTCTCCAAGTTTCAATGAGCTAATTCATATACAGTTATAGCATGCTAATTTTTGTTAGCGCTGGCACTTTTACTAGCCCTCTTGTATTGAAAAGTCATAGTTTGGCCACAAATCTAATCATATTTTAGTTATTTCTTATCCCAAATGTACTTTAAAAATGCGTTCAATCTGCATTGTTTGCTTCTTTACTTTTGCACTGGAGCATCACCATTACAGAGCAGCAGTTTAAGAAAGATACTGTCCAAAATGACACTATTTCAAGAACATTGCTCTCAGAAAGTGGGACAGGATTATATAACGGAGGGAACGCAGTGATCCACACTCATGTCTGTGTGATGAGTATTGTTTGTGTGATGTTTGTGTAGATATGGTCGTGTGGTTGGTGAAGCTCAGAGAACCTGCTGATGTGATTGTTTTTCCTCTGGTTTTATATGAAGCTTATTTCATATAAAAGTCTATTCAGGATCTTAACTTTATGTAGTAGTTATTTATTTACAGTGGTGGTTAAAGCTGTGTAGCTGGGTAAGTTACAGCATTAATTAATCTGTGTAGATATTCATAATAGATTAATGTTAGCACCTTCTTACACGAAGCTGCAGTTAGATTCTTATTCGCCAGCTTCTTGTTCGATTTTCCCATTCCACCTTAAATGGTGCAGCTTCAGGCACCAGAAAGTGACTGCTGCACCATTTAAGGTGGAACAAGAAAACCCAAACAAGAAGCTGGCGAATAGGAAGCCAACTTTAGCTTCGTCCTTCTTACTGTGTTTGGGGGGGTTTATTTTATTTTTATGTGTATTAAGATTAGAAGTGATTCACACATTGATGGATCTGCTGATGTGAGTTTTTGTTTTTACTCATGCTAAACTCAGTTTTTAACGTCAGGTTCAGACTGAATACTTTCCTGCTGGTCTGGACAGCTAATTATCACGATCAGTTATTAAAGATATAAAAGCTACCGAGAGCAGAGCAGCCCAGATTAATCTGTGTCTGAGGATTATAACAAAACAGATTTGGTGAAAATCGGTTGAGTAATAAGGAAGTTGTGGCCGATTTAATCCTGAGACTCTTCGTCTCTCAGTACAAGTGAATTTGTTCACAAGCGGATCTTGACCTCTCCAACATGGCGGACGCTCAGACGTATCACCTCAGACAGAGAACAACAGACAACATGGCATCTAGGTATGTAAATCTATGGTCAGAAACCGCATAATCAACACTACAGAGATTACTGAACACCTCCACACGGTTTGGGGTGGCTGTGTGATGTTGAGGGAGGCAGTTTGAACATGCTAACTGGGATTAGCCTCCGTTACTTGTTAGCTCCAACACCAAACACCAAACATGTCTTGGCTGATGAACCACATTTGCAGTAACTGGTAAAATGACTAATCTGTAATCAGATGAATCCTAAACTCAGACACTTCATGATCTTTGCGAAACTTGTCATGTGCAGGCCGCGCTTTCCAGAGACGAGTGCTGGAATTTAGATGTCGCTAATGGCTGAGTTGCCATGACTCCCATGCCTGTTGCTGTCATGTAACGTCTGCGGCGACGGGAGGCATAATTGATTTTTATTTCCTTTTTTTTTCTCTATAACCCAACTCTGAATTGCGCGTAACACCGGAGGCGTAGCTGACTTGTCAGAGATGAATGCGGCAGCGTCTTCAAAGGAAGGCCAGCTGAAATTACGATTTCTTTCAGGAGGAAATGATTCATATCAGCATGTCGTCCAAGACAGAAACAGAGAGAGAAAGCAATGCCCAGCAGAAATCAAATGTCTTATCTCCGAGTCTGACCACAGGGAGCTTTCATCAGTGGTCAGAGGTATTGATTGCTGATCTAGGGTCAGTTTTATCTTTCCTCTCTTATCAAGAAACAATAAAACTGATTAGTTCGATTGTCAGATGGGTTCGAATGTGCATAAACTCCATTAACCCTAAGTAGTTTAGTTATTATTGTTACTGTTTAAATGCAATTACATAATTTTCAATTACATAAGCTGCCAAATTCATTGACATTCGCATTCTGTATTGACAAGTTTGAGTCTACAATTCTGACTTTTCCCATTTGTGTCAATGCCAAAAGACAGCGTGCCCAACAATAACCTTTCATCAGATATAAATTATAATAAAATACTTCCTATTCTACTAACAAACTGAGTACAGTGAGCTAATTCATATACAATCCGAGCGTGTTAACTTGTAAGCGCTGACAATTTCTGTGATTTTTAGCGCTTTTGTTAGCGCTGGCATTTTTGTTTACATTTTTGCTGACCAATTTATGTTTAAGTTTCACTTTATCCCAAATGTGCTTTATAAAGGTGTTCCAGTACAAATTACAGATAAAAACAAAAGTAATCTGATTACATTTTATTACGTTTGCAATGCTCATCGTTTCGTAATGTTTTGATGTGTAATCTGCTAGCCTTCGTGCAAGACATCTTTTCTGGGTTAAAGATGCTATAGCTAATGCTAAATGCTAACAGCTAGCAGCAAGCTGTTGATGTCTTGGCAACTTCGTGGTCTTTTGCCGCCTATGAAGCGCATCTCAAACACGATTCGGTTTCAGGTACCTTTACGTTCACAAAAACCCAAACAGAATGAATATTTAAAAATTACGTTTTTTTGCTGTCAGAAAAATTGCATTTAGTGTGTGAGTGATTATGCAATCCTGCTAACAATCACTTTTTTATAATGTTCCTGTAATCTGATTACTGCCTTTTTTATCTGTGGCTATGCTGGATTACAGTTACCTGTTTTTGGATCCCAGTTATGTCGCACTGTTACGCGTATTCCGTTAATAGCCAACTCTGGTTGAAAGCTACTCTACATCGATGAAAAGACTTAAATTGTTGATTGCAAAATTACATGATCATGATACCTAATGACATGAGGCCTACAGGTAGCACAATGCTAACGGGTTCCATTGTATGGTGAGCGGACGGGACGACATCCCATTTTTGGTGGCCTTTCCCTGGCTGGAGCTGACCCCACTTTTA